>NW_026695370.1:185379-262248 GCF_029851405.1 Lichtheimia ornata
AATCATACTTCGTTCAGTTACGTATTGCTCTGCATCTTTTACTCTGCCAGAGTCCACCTATTGGACAATGAACAAAGACCACTCTTCATATAGCATCACGCTTACAAACATAAAGGTGACTGCATCTCCAAACTTTACAATCAAACGTGGGGTTTTGAATAGAGCAATGGGCTCGGCCTAGCCAACAGTACCTTGTGTGAAAAGTTTCGCGTTCAATGTCGCAAAACGGCAAAAAATATTTTTGGTCGTCGTCGAAAAAAATTCCAAGAGGTCGACCCCGAATCCTGTTTGGCTGGTAGCGACATTGCGAAATCTGGGATTGGCAAGCTTGATCGTGAAACTGGCACCCAAGGTGCAGTTGGCCAAGCCGATCACATTGCTCTATTCAAAACCCCACGTTTCATTGTAAAGTTTGGAGATACAGGCACCTTTATGTTTGTAAGCGTGATGCTATATGAGAAGTGGTCTTTGTTTAATGTAAAGTAGTATGACTACAATAGAGCCAAAGATGCAGAGGGGCGTGTTGTGTAACGGAGCCATTTTGCATGACTGAAATGGCTAATGTAGGATACCATATACACCATCTATGATTGGCAGCTAACAGTCACTTCCTCACAATCGACACTGTTGCCCATTCTATGACATGTGAACAATGCTCCTGCTCCAGCCCAACGTTTCCATCATTCAACTTTCTTGATCCGAGCTGATTTGACTGAGCTACGCCAAAACAGCAAACATGAAAAAACTTGAAAGACAGACCCTGCGAATGTCTCCGTTTTTCAAACTCTTGGACGCTCCCATTCCAAATTTTCAAATGAAGCGTGAGGTCTTTATTAGAAAAAGTTGATCCGCATGCTTCAGAGCATCCTTCTGACCAATTTTCAAGTTGGAGGCGGGCAACGTCGGGGCGGTGGGCCGTCCGCTCTTTTATTCGTGCCATCCACCATTTGGACCGCCCCCGCATTTTAAATCTTCATAATGAGGCATGTGGTTTTTAAATGAATGAAGTTAATCAGCATGTTGCAGCGAACCTTCTGACAAAGTTACAAGTTCGAAATTGGGGATCCCAAGGTAATGCATACTATTTCGATAAATCATGAATCCGGCGCTGTCATGCTTTCCGACCTCCATGGTAAATCCCACATTGTACCCTCCCATTCAATATTTTCTAATGAACATGAGGTCTTTTTTAAAACAATGCTGATCAGCATGCTAAAGAGCGCTTTGTGTGAAAGTTTCAGGTTCGAGAGAGGCAATCTCAATATCAAGGTTTGACGTACAGTGTTCATGCATTTATACAAGAGGTGTCCGATCTATTTACTTCCCACTTCTTCCGCTCTCAGCTATTCCCTCTTCCTCCCATTCCCAACAGTTTCCCCATTCAAGGATACAACTACCACCTGCAAACGATTGCTCTGCTTCAACGCATCATGTCAATCCTACAGTTGCCTTGATCCGATTGTCTTTGACCGAATGCAAAGTCAATGGCATGTACACCCCACTACAACACGCGTCTTCCTGAAAGTACACTCTCTTGCACACTCCTCTGCCACTACCAATCGTAACGGAAGCTGCCATTAGCAAGATCTTTATTACATTGTGTCAAACAGCATTTGCCACCCTGTCATTCTACTACAACACACGCTCTCTTGCACACCCTTCTGCCACGATCAACCGCAACAGCTGTTGCTATCAGCAAGGCTCAAACAGCGTTCTCTACTTGCAACAACTTGTCTTACAGCCTTTGTTACGTTGACAGCAGATAGTCAATGTATGAAAACAGCTTTACTTACGTGCAGCAGTTTGTTTTCAATAAATATGGATCCCTATGGATGATGCCATATCAGCTATCGAGTGCACCACGATAAAAGCAATCTTCACCTGGATGAGCTACGATGAAAAATGACCAAGAAAGAGATAGATCAACAGCCTGATGGAAAAGGAATCATATCAGCAGCAACATTGGACTTACAATGGTTATGAATGGATGGATGCAATCAAGTGCAGCGATGAGGAATCCTGAAAGATTGCTTTGGCTACCTTTTGCGCTGTCAGCAGGAAAATGGATCTTGTCACGTGGATACTTTTGAGGATGGTGATGGATTGGATGGAATGGACGAAACGTGTTTACAGCCATGGATGGATGATATTGGAGTACTCGAATCAATGCATGCAGCAGCTATTTTTTCAATCATGGATGAAGGATGGTTATGACGGCAGCGATCAATAATACAATGACACCATTATCCCTGCTGCCTCTATGTGCTCTTATTCACTTTGCAATGTTGTCCCTTTATCTTATTTACTTGATAAACATCCACACTACCATGTGCTATTCTTCGACTTTCTATTGAATGAAAATTGGATTCAAATTTCAAGTTTATCGTGCTACCAGCTCATGTGTGCAAGATGAGGATCACTTGGTTGGTTTCTGGAGTGAAGTGGAGGGGGGTGGTTGGATGGAAACTTGAAGATTGGAAAGCGAGATTGGATCATTTATATGGAAGCCGTTATTTCACCCTCATGCGGTTGAGGTGATGGCGGGGAACATTTACGCTTGTGTACTATGCTTATCAACTATGAAGATGCCAATGACTTCTCTTTTGAAACGAACACTTACACAACCATCCTCGAGCAGCGTCTTATTTCGTGGAACTTGAGCACTGTAAGTACTTTGAGTGATGCCATTGTTGGCAATGGCTTCGTCTATCTCCAATTCCTGATTTATGCATGCACAATCAATCACCCCAAAGCTCCCCATCAATCTATCACCTCATCATCATTCTCAACAGACATTCTATCACTCTTTGTTGTCACAGAAATACCCAAGCCCACGGTGCAGGCATAAACAAGATGAATGTTGCCCCGATCGCTTTTTCTCTCACACATCTCTTTCTTTCCATCATATCACCCTATGATTGCTGACATCTTCAAAAGCCCTTGGTAAGTGCCATCGTGGCTTGTCCTCCTTGTGAGCGATCCATGTACTTATATTTATGATGGTCTTTAGTCTTTCATTGTTATCCTACCTTCATTGTCCTTGTTGTCATTGTGATATTTGGCTCCTTTATCAAGGTAAATCCTAATCGCCTCGCTTAATGAACTATATATCCATATGCTTATATGAATTCATTGATGAAGTTCAAAAGGCGCCCGAAACATTCGAGGTTGTATCATTGCAAGAAGGGGACGTCAAGGCAATCCCTAAGAAGCGAAATGCCATGGTGACTCAGGACTAAGAAAGGGGAGTGGAAGTAAGTATACTTTTATTTGTGTCGCATCGTTGCTTGGATACGCAGATAATTGATTTGTATGATGTAGGATAATAAAAGTATCAAGGAATTGACAGCGTTGGCAAAAGGCAACGATGCGATGTGCCCATACAGCAAAACAAGTGGAACTTTCGCAACAAATTCTGATGTACCAAAGTACAAAGTACTATCATTTAACAGACTCTTGAATACGGATCCGGATGGAAAGCGATACAATCATTACGTGAAAACCCTGGAGTCTGTAATTTAGCTCTGGGGCGAGCTATGAAAAGTGAGTTCATCGAATGGCTAGACGCTTTAAAGCTTTAAAACATGTCACCATTAAGCAATAAAAATGATATTTGTACTCATACATGACATTGTTGAACGTTTCTGTGACATGATATGCAAAAATCTATTATTGTAAGCAATGAATGAATACTAGAGAGGGAATGCGGTGCTTGTGAGCAAAGGGGGAAGATACGATGAAACACTATCCATGAACCATCTATGAGAAGCGTACTCGCTTTTTGCTCTTGGGCTTTGTTTCCTTGGTAGCCTGCTCTTGTTTTTGCCTTTCCTTCTTATCATCGGCATTCTTCCTTTTCTTTTGCTTTAGCTGCTGCTTCGCGTGTTCCTGTGACGATGATGATAATGTAAGCATGTCATCTACACACCCATATGCAACATCACTTACAAGCTTCTCTTTCCTCTCCTCTTTCTTTTTATCTCGTTTGCTTTCCTTTTCTTCGATCATCTTTTCAATCTTCTCCTGTATTGAGATGTGAGTGGAGAGCTGTCAATGGATCAATCAATGTCCTTACCCTTCTAGCCAGTTTCTCAGCTTCCTTCATTTCCACCTTGTTGGATGCCTTATCCACCATCTCAAGCATGAAGTCCTATAATAAAATCCTATGTAAGCACTCCCATTTACCTACAAATCCATTATCCCGCTTGCTTACAATAGACGCATATTTTGGGTTGTCTAGCTCGGATTTTCCTTTCTCACGCCGTTTGTGCTTGGACTGTTTCTTGGACACTGAAGCCTTCTTCGATCTTGGTCCTTTTGTATTGGTAGCTGATTTGGACTGATTCGACAAGCATGTGTTACCAACAACGATTCCAAAGTCGAGCATGGGATCACTTACTTTTGAGATCGGGGTCTTTTTCACCATGGTTCGTAAAGGGATAAAGTAGGGTGTGGAACAACGCCGCTGACTAGCAATTTTCAAGTGGTTTGCCAGGTGTGGCTGCTGCTGCGGTGGGTGCCTTTTGCCTTCTTCCCGCTTGATCGCGATTGACGAAACGTCCACGACCAACGTCGACTCACACATCACAACAGCGTCTATATAACTGTTCTTTTTATCACGCGTCACCTTTATATTACCTTCTTGAAACGAATCAGCTCTTAATTATATCTCCATTTGCACATACCCTTATCACCATGGCTTCCGTCGTCATTGCTCTCGTCTTTTAAGTAATGGACCATAACTTCATACCATTCTTCGCTTCAACATTTCCCGGCTCGTTCGTGGTATCAAAAGGCTTCAAACACAATCTATTTCTTTGGTTTCTGGCAGCATTTTTCTCTGGCAGTATATACACACAGCTTGATAAGCATTGGCACCATCATCATCATCACTATACAACAACGACGACTACGACCTATTCAGTAGCAGAATCACTATTCAATCTGGCATTATCAACCGTATACCACGATGAACGCCAACGCTCCAACATTTGTTCCTTCCTCGGCCACTACAACGACCCCTGCTTCAGATGGCCAGAAGGCTTTGACTACTACTACCACTACCCATCATCAACATCTCCCTCGTGACAAGAAACAAAAACGCCGCAACAATCACCGCAGCAACAAATCAGCTCCAGCTACTACCACGCATGATCGTCCTTCCAATCACCAATCACCCCAATCACGTGCTAGAGAACCTCGATCTCAGAGAAATAAGAGAAACGATCATCAAGTGGAGGTATGTTGTTGTTATTGATATAGATACAAATCAAATCATATACTAAATGTGTTGTATATATAGCATACAGCACAATCACCACCCTCTGCCACTGTTGTGGATAAGAAAGGACGTGTCTCTTTGAATCATCTATTGAACTTTACGTTTCCTGAGAGACAAGCACCACCACCCACGCATGGACCAAGACGTCGACATGTTCAACATGCACCTTACAACAAAGAACGCTTCTTGAATGCCAATTTCCGTTTCATTGTGAGTGCGACAGGAGAATATCAGGTCCATTTGGCCGATCCAGATTGTGCATTTGAATGGCATACGGTTGAACAAGTATTATTGATTGCATCATCCGAAGAGGAACATGCTTGTCCTATCTGCCTATCACCACCAAGTGCTGCCCGAGTCACCAAATGTGGTCATGTTTTTTGTCTACCATGCGTTTTACATTACCTTGCTTTACGTGAGAATCCCAAACGACAATGGCGAAAGTGTCCTATTTGTTGGGATGCTATTTACGAGCGTGATATCAAGCCAGTGAAATTGCTAGTGAGCCCTTGGTCTGCACGCCGTATTCGTACAGGAGATCATCTCGACATGTCATTGATCTATCGTACTGCTGGATCTACGCTCGCATTCCCTATCTCGGATACATGGCCACTCCAAGACTCAGTAGTGGATGCTTACCTTGGTCGCAATACGCCACTCACACCATGGCAATTTACACCCGATGCAATGCATTTCGCTCGCTTCATGCTCGCTAGTCCTGATTATCTAAATGATGAGTTTTTGCGTGATCGATCCGAACTTCAAGAGGCTATCAAGGATGCTAAGGAATGGGGATCCACGGATGAAATTCCCTTTATTTTGGAGGCTGTCGAACGTGTCGATGTCGCTATTGATCGTGCAAGACGTCAACATAGTAAAAAGATTGACCTTGCTATCCACACATCAAAGACTATGTTTGAGGTTGCAGCATCATCTGATATCAAACCATCACCAGTGACTATTGAATCAGCTGCAGAGGAAAAATCATCCACGAATGAGAATCAGCAGGAAGAGAAAGCTGATGAAGTCCCAATGGCATATCTCGTACAGCAGCAGCATCATATTGGAAATGGCCATGCTAGTGATCCAAAGCAACAACAACAACAACAGCAAAAGCAGCATCAGCCATCCAACACAGCCTCACATGCAGACTACTACTTTTTCCAAGCCAATGATGGACAACATGTGTATCTACATCCACTCGATAGTCGTGTCATGAAGCATGAGTACGGTGATTATAGCCATTTCCCTCTCAAGCTACAAGTCAAAGTAGAAGGTGTTGAAGAAACTTCCATGACAGAGGTATGTTCAAATCATATGCTTACATGCGCTGCGTATTCATATTACTTTTTTATAGGATCTACGCAAACGATTCAAGTATCTTAGTCATCTTCCTTTGGCATGTGATGTGACATTCGTTGAAGTCGATTTGAAAACACTGGTCTCTAAAGCTACGCTCAATGTCTTTGGCAGTAAGTAAAGTGGATGGGTGGATTATCTGGCTTGGGAAAGAAAAGTTGCCAACTTTGGTCTATGTATCTTTTTCTCTCGCTATAGATGAACTCAAGCAGCGTGACAAAAAACGACAAGAGAGAGTGCGACGTGAGGAGCGTATGCGTAAAGCTGCTGAAGCACGACAAAAGAAGCAGACGCGTCGTTATGAGGAGGAAAATCGAAGATTGATGGATAGTGACCCCTTCTTCCAAATCAACCAACCTATGCGCCCTGAAGAGAATGATGAAATGTTGGCACGTGCCATTGAGATATCCACTCAGGAGCAGGGAAATTCAAGTGGACCGCGCACTGTATGGGGTACTCGTGCTGTACCTACACAAGAGGAAGAACAAGCTGCTCAAAGCAATGAATGGGCCGATCATATCATTATTACCACAAAGAAGAAGAAGAATAAGCATAGAAAAAAGTGAAAAAATACATGACGTGTTTTGTTTGACTCTCTCAAAATGATGCTGGGATGAATGTGTATGATGTAGTAATGACAAATGTACGCTATACCATCTCATTTTATTGGTGTAAAAAGCAAGGGAAGCATGTTCAGTGAAAGCGAGGAAGAAAGTGGATCATCAAATGTCTTGTTCAGCGAACGGGAATGTCTTCGTATTGATACATGGTCTCTCGAATGTTCGACAACTCGGCTTGGGATAGATTATGGCAACTCCGTGAGCATTGATGGTTCCAAGAAGGCGAGCCGCATCGATAACAGCTATGGAATGTGTGTGAGATTAGCTCGTATGGGCATTTGTTATCACATCACACTTACAATTCTCGCTTACAAGTGCATGTAACAGTGCTGCATCCTTCCTGTTTAATGAACACATGTACGTTGTATCAGTGTCAATGGTTCATTCGACGTCAAACATGGGAAAGCTTTTTACCTTTTTCTCGACCATCTCCTTGCAAAATGGACAACGTGTCCAACTATTTCTCTTTGCCAACTGCCGAGCTTGGATTGAATTCTCGCGTTCCTTTCTACGACGTCTCTTCTCCCCACCAGGGCGTTTCCATCTAGGGCCTCGGTTGTCCTCTTCATTGTCCTTGCATGTTATTCCTATATTCATACGACCTGTGTGTGAGAAAAGGGATGTCAAAAATAACAAAGAATGTGATGGAATACCCACCCGAATGCCAAGGTGTTTCACAGCGGAGACATATGCCTCGGGAACAATCGAAGCATTTTGCATATACGTGATGGTCGTCCTCATCATCTTCCCCTTCTGGAAAAAGCTCAAACGATGCGTGGCAATCAGGATATGGACAATAACCCTGTATTTGGGGATGATGATGATGACGTTGTTGAGCATAGAATAAAGGTGAAAAATGTCAATGGGTACTTACAACGCTATCCATGACGGTATTTTCAATGACCTTACGCCACCAATAGTGGGCCGAGTTGGGTGATGTTAACACAAGTGGCACAATAGCAATGGCGCTGAACGTGCCGGTGCAACTTTGTCGTGGACAAGCAATGCGCTCGTAGCTTTCTTGAGGGATATCAAGTTGCGTGTTCAAGTAGGTGGCAAGGCAAGCTTGGCATACAACGTCGTTGCAGTCTTCGGGCTTGAAGGTTTCTTGTTTGCGATGCTTGTCCAGGCAAATGCAGCAAGTGGCTGTGTCACCACCCGAAGACGAGGACGATGCTTGTGTGATGCTTCTGGTTATCATTGAGTGATGGACCAAAATAGAAAGACAAGAAAGATATTTGGCGTCTGTGTGAGAGGTGGGATTCTTTTTTATGGGAATCATCTAACAGTGGCAGATGACCCAAGGACTTTTGAGCCATAAATTTCCATGTGCTCGTGTGCTTCAAGTATGAGTAACAACTCCGGTAGATATCCACCCGATACCCGGTACCTTCATTCTTATTCTCATTTTCTGCAAGTTGCCAAAAGAAGTGCACTTGATCATCAACTCTTATGCAGTCATGTTTGGGTCTAGTCTCTTCTCCACACCATGCAAATAAACTCATTCATTGTTCATTGATGTACAAGGTGTGTACTTACAAAGCATACCCAAAGACAAGAAAGCAAGGATAATTATACGAGAGCACAAGAAAGAAGGTTGACTGTGCTACTTCCTATTTGTGATGGTTCTTCTGGAAAACATCATTTCCGCGTATGCGTAAACATGCAACACGCAATTTCAACAAATCGTCCATGAAAGGACAATGAAGACCACGCGACCTTGATTGGTCCGGGGTTATGTAGTATTTTAAGCACTGGTATCTATATCATTTGGCCAACCTTGTTTTCTGCACGCCCATTTTTCTTTCTACCTTTTCTCTCTCCTTCTTTTCCCCCCACACATTCACTTGGAGTTCTTTTACCACATTGTCTGTTCACATACCTTTGTATCTTTACCATGACAACAGCGATGGCCCTTTCAACACCAGCCACAGCTGCCACCAGTACCACAACAACTACAAGGAACACAGCCAAAGCCAAAAAGACATATAAAAGCTGGCTTAAGGATGGTGTCAATGGAGGTCCTTCCTCTATGGATGTGCTTGTAGGTTGGCTTGCTAATACGAGCAATTATGCAAAATGGCGAGGAGGAAGTTCATCGATAGCTTCCCTTGACGACGAGAACACCAGCAACAACAGTAGCAGTAGCAGCAATACAGAACAACGTACGCCCAAAAAGATTCTTCTCGAAGAAATTATTGAGAACATGCGACAAGTCGGGATCTACCATCGACATCCTAAAGATGTAGCAAGCAAGATATCCACACTACAAAGTAATTACCGCAGCGCCCGTGAATGGAATGAGACTGAAGGAAGAAGATTACGACAGGCAGGTTTCCACCCACAGACCATTCATGGTAATACTCACATTTATTATATGGATGGGTTGGGGGGTTGTGTGGTGATGGTGGTTGTCGGGGATAGGAAAAGAGTGTATGACATGTCGTATCTTTTCTCACGGCATGCACAAGTTTGTATGTGGGTTGTGTGTGAAGAAGAAAAGGAAAAGAAGGGGGTTCATGGTGAGTGTGTGGTGGTGGAGAGGTGGCGGCTGATTTGTGTTATAGACGAAAAAACAACCCGTGACACACTATCTCTGTATCGCACCTAGAGGAGCTTCTCAAACGATTCCCCTACTGGGATACCCTCAACGACAGCTTTTCAAATATCCGCACCCCACCAGCATGGCCCATGTCAATCAGCAGCATTATGGATCGCAATAATGATGACAATGATGATAATAGCAAGGAGCATCAAGAATACCATTATCATAGCCCACCAGACGACCATCCATTATCACCACCTCGAAGACGACGGCGTGTAAGCGATAACAACGTATCAAAGCAGCAGCAATCAATGATTGTTGAACCTGAATTGACACAGCCGTTGGTGGATATCAATGATGAAAAGGAGCCTGACAAAGCAGAGACATCACAAGAGCCCACGGCTGATTTCTTACGTGAAAGGCGAACAGAGCGTGAGCAACTTTTGTTTGAGAAGGAAAAGACGCGAAGGATCCGTGCTCAAGCGGACCTTGTCAAGAACCTCGTTGATGCTGGCTTTTCAAAGCAGGAGATTGCTGAACAACTCAAGCACATTTAAATCAACCTTCTCTTCTTCTCTTATGCAACCAAAACAGCATGTGTGCATCAACTTGTTTTACAAAACGAATAAAACATCCATGTGCGCCAGTGTTACCCCACAACCAACATGACAACAATTGTGGCTATGGCATGTTCTTATAGCCAAATATGGGAATAGCATCTTCATTGTTCATATAACTACTATGCACCCCAACATAGCTGATCACGCATCATTTCGTAATTCCCCAAAATGGAGATCGCTTTATTCACAAACGTAAACTGCTACGATCACAATGGATGATATGTACGTAGTAACCTACTTTGGCAATGGATAATGTATGCTTTGATAAATAGATGCAATGTTCCAGGGAATGGTTGGCTGTAGATGATACAATACATTTACTGGAAGCTTGAATTGCAAAAGACATGTATTGCAGGATCATACAATAAGAATCCGGGCATTCGGGACAAGTATAAAGCCGTCGCTTGTAGTACCAACAATGACACCATTTCATCCATTCCTTCTTGTATTTTGTTGCCGACGACGACCACTACTACTACTACTACTACATGCGCACAATGGCAGCACCGATTGAGAAACAACGTACAGTTGCGATTGTCACAGGAGCGAACACAGGTGTCGGCTACGGCATTGTACAACGGCTACTTGAAAAAGACTGCAGCATAAAGATCGTCATGGCATGTCGCAACCTTTCACGCGCCAAGCGTGCTCAATCGAGCCTCTTGGAGCAATTCCCTTTCGCCGACATTGACATTGAGCTTGTGGATCTCAACAGCGTGCGTTCAGTGCTTGAGTTTTGTGCCAACATAAAAGCCAAGTAAGTGTTGTGTGTGTTCTTCACCCCTGGTCTCTATCATAAGCTGACAACATTCGCATGCTGCTTGTGTAGGTTTGATCGGGTTCATCTCCTCTTTTTCAATGCCGCATCACTCATTACCTATGGTATCAATTGGAGCGACATCTTTTGGCTTTTCTTCAAGGATCCTGTTGGGCTTATGGAGCGCTCAGATGCAACTATTCAAGTCAGGGGTGAAATTAATCAAGATGGCATGGGCTCCATGTTTGCCGCTAATGTGTTTGGACACTATGTGATCGTAAGTGCATCATGGGCAACAACGATGGTGGTTGAGTGGATGTTAACCTTTTCTCGTTTAGGCACGAGAACTAGAAAAGGAGTTGGATGCTTCAGGGAATGGCCGTATCATGTGGACAAGCTCTTTGACAGCTGAAAAGCGTTTGTTTAACATTGACGATTGGCAAGGAGTGAAAAGGTAAGCTCTGGATTAACATGACCCAACATGACATTCACCTCATAACATTGGCAAAATAGTGTTCTTCCATACGAGTCTTCAAAATGGGCATGCGATTTAGTGGCGCTTGGAAGCAATGAAAAGTACAAGGAACAAGGATGCAAAATCGTGTCATACAGCACAGCCCCTGGCGTTGTTGCAAGCACCATTGGTAATCTTCCTTCATGGATTAGAAGCGTGAGGATCTGGATACATTACATTGTAAGTAGCAGCAATAAATGGAGAAAGGAGGAGCTGTCATGCGAAGGATATTGGACTCGGACCATTGGTTTCATGAATGGGAGATTCATTATGCATGATTTTGTTCTTAGTTCCGGTTTTGTGGTGTAACATCTCAGAATATTACTGGATACCGTGGAGCTATTGCCTCTGTTTTTGTCGCACTGCAACCGCATCTCGTA
Organism: Lichtheimia ornata; assembly: GCF_029851405.1. Taxonomy (NCBI): domain Eukaryota; kingdom Fungi; phylum Mucoromycota; class Mucoromycetes; order Mucorales; family Lichtheimiaceae; genus Lichtheimia; species Lichtheimia ornata. Next base: position 197,456 of record NW_026695370.1, read on the forward strand.
GACTATTTCGTTCGCTACACTTCAGCAACAACCGCTTGGGGTAGATCGTTCGTCACATTAGCACCTATAGAAGGTTACGATAAAAGAGAAGCTAGTAAACTTTTGCAGCATTGCGAGACGGCTTATCAAGCATGGAAAGTAAAGCTAGCTCAGGAAAAATAAAAGTTTACGCTTCGTTGATTATACCATATTAAAGGATACGTGTTCATCGCCATCGTTTGTACTGCATACCAATCTTATGGAAAACACAATAAAGCATGTTTCATTTGCACTATACATAGGATTCGGGTATATATAATAAGAATGGTGTACCGATCAAAGGATCAATAGTCGCAGGAGCTGCTATCGCCAAGTTAAACCTTCCCACTCCAAAACACACCGTCCACTCACATACAATACCCCATCATCACCACCATACAATAAAGCAATTTCAAGTCTCACGCTTCATGCACTTTCAAACAAAGACACTTTCGGGTGCAGTGATCATTTTGGTTTATTAACTATACCATGGTCAACTTAAAGTTCCATATGGGCTACCGTAGGCGGACCTAACTATAGGCGTACAGGGGCAAGTATCATTTATGCACTCTCCGCCAATAGGATCGACCCTTCCAACCCTGCCTTCCTGCTTGTTACACCAACCAGCCCTTCTGCATCTTTGGTGGTATATGAAAGGTGGTCTTAGTTCATAGACAAGTAGCTACACCATGATAGATCCAAAGATGCAGAAGCCATTGTTTGTGAGACTTGAGCCCAGGGGAACGAGACTTAAAGCGTCAATACTATTGGTGGTAAAATGCATGAAGTACCTCCATCCCTTATTGCAAGGTCCGCCTATGATAACCCGGTGGAATGGTTCGTTCTCATATAAGTTTGCATACGATAGCTTTAGCTGAAACTTATCATAGGTAAACATTGCATGTTAAAGTACTCATGCCACATTGTATCACAACTCGCCTTCCATATCTATTTCCCCTTCCGATCCATAAAGCAACCAGTGATCCACATCTTGTCCATATTAGCTGATAGTATGACCCCCCAATATATATTAAGTTGAATTCAATTTCATTCAATGAAAAAAAGTCGAAGAATAGCATATAGTAGTGTGGGTGTCTATAAGTAAATCTGATAAAGGAACAGCGTTGGAAATTGAAGACGACACGGGTTAAACACATAGAGGCAACAGGGATATTGGTGCCATTGTATTCTCGGTTGCTGCCGCCATAATCATCCTTCATCCATGACTGCAAAATAGCTGCTGCATGCATTGACTTGAGTATTCCAAATAGCATTCATGGCTGCAAATCACCTTTTCAAATATAAAAGCCCTGTCATCATTGTCATCCAATCCACCATCATCCTCAGCCGTATCCACTTAATATGATCCATCGTTCTTGATGACAACGTGCCAAGTAACCAAAGCAACATTCCAGGATTCACGATCACTGCACTTGATTGCATCCATCCACCCATAACCATGTTGGTTGAAAACAGCCACATGATTGCTGTATGCTTCCTTTTCCATCCACCTGTGGTTCCATCTCTTTCTTAATCAGTTTCCATCACTGCTCAACCAGGCAAAAGTTGCTTGTATTGCGGCGTACGTGATAGCTGGTATGGTGGCATCATCCGTTGGTATCCGTGTGTATCAAAGCAAGTTGCTGTACGTAAATAAAGCTGCTCCTGTGCAACGGCTATCTACTATTCACGTGAACAAGGCTGCAAGCAAAGAACGCTGTTCGAGACAATGAAATAAAGACCTTCATGAAAGCAGCTGCTGTTACGTTTGATTGCGCCAGAGGGATGCAAGAGAGCGTGTGTTGTAGTAGAATGACAGGGTTGCGATTGCTGTTTGACAGAATGCAATAAAGGCCTTGCTAATGGCAGCTGCTGTTACGATTGGTTGCATAGGAATGTGCAAGACAGTGTGTGGTGTCAAGGAAGGCGCGTGTTGTAGTGGGGTGTACACGCCATGAACTTGGCATTCAGTCAGAGACAATCGGATCAAGGAAGTTGTACGATTGGCATGATGGGTTGAAGCAGGACAATCGTTCGCAGGTGGTAGTTGTATACTTGAATGGGCCAACAATTGAGAATGGGTGGAAAAGGAAGTAGCTGGGAGTGGAAGAAGTGGGAATTAAGCAGGTAATAAGACACTCCATGGAAAGAAGCCATATGCATTGTTTATCCACATGGACTTGGTTAGTTTAATCCTCTCTTGTTGCTTAAGGATTATAGCTTAGTGGTGCAAATAAATGTGGTTACGCTATTAATGCATGTTTGATACAATAAAGAGAGGATGACCTTAACAGAAAAAGTGCTCCTCCATTGAGATTCAGGAACTAGGAATGAGTGACCAATCAATGTTCTTACTGCCATGTCCGTGCGCATTGGATTAATTGGGGTTCATGCATCCCGATCCCCTACAACATCCTAATGTGATTTGGGATCTAGTACCTGTCATACACATACCTTGGTACATCTTATTGGATGCTGTTTACACACCTTCCTAAAAACAACCAACAACCCATTTGTGCCATGAACTTCCAAAGATGTGTGAGTTGTGGCCACCACGTGGCATTACGCCCTCCCATTCAATTTTTATAATGAAACATGAGGTCTGATCATGCAATGTCATATTGGAGAGAAAGGTAAACCATGCTTGTTTGTACCGTTGTCATTATCGTTATTGTTGTGGTCTTTATTAGTAGAAGAAAACTCATCTACAACAGGTCGCATAATCAAATCACCATCGATACCATCACGTCTAGGGATCGAAAAAGGTGTTCTCGTTTATCCTCCCCAACAAAGAAATAATGATCCCCATAGTCCTAATATTCAATGAGTGACCGCCAACATCTATCATAGTGATGATGCATTGATTTATTCAAGAGATACAGGCTAAGGAGAGATGATGCCCAAAGTGCGCCGGCTGATCCAAAACCTAGTATTCAACATAACAGCATCACTCATTTTTATCATAAACGGCTTTGTAATCGGTGATTCGTTTATTGTGCATTTGCCTTTTCCATATACACAGAGACCTTTCTTGTTGGTTGCTATAGTAACCGAAACCATGATGTAGTGTAGTTGAGCCGAAACAAAAAGCCAAATGAGCCAACGCCTTTAGATTCAGTGTTGCCATCAATACAAGCTAACATGTCAATGGAACAAACTCTGCTGCAACATCCGGTTTTGACTGTAGTGCCTTGGTGCACAAAACGTAGAGCGGCATGGCAACGAAAAAAAGCGATGGTATCTCCATGGCTACAACCACCCCCTGGCCCCCTGCCTATGAACACCCATTATTATACTAATACCCACAGCCTTTCCATTGCAAACAAGAGCATCCTTTATAAAACATACTATCTACGGCTGATTTCTAAAAGCATCTACCAGGTATTCATTCATTTCTTGTTCAGACAGATCCTTGTCGCTCAAATTGATGTCGTTCAAATCATGTCTTGGTTTTGGCTTGAGAATTTGCAAGGCGCGAAGTGGCAGATCACTGGGCTTCATTGTTCGTATTTCATCTTCGGGGACACCTTGTTCAAGGAGGATTGCAGTCAACCTGATCTCTGGTTTAATGGTGTCATGATCAATCGTATTTCCATACAATTGAAGGCCACGTGCTGCTTGGATGAGCTTGTCTTGATATTTCCTCGCTTGTTCGCTCTTTTTAAACGAAGGAGGGGCGGTCGCATCATTGATCCCCTTGGCTTTTTGTATACGGCTGAGGTATCTTCTTGTGTTGTCATCGTCGTTGATAATCTCTTCAAGGACCTCCAATGAAATGGAATTTGGATTTGAAGAACGTGAGCTTGATGCGTAACGTCCAAACAGCAATCGCGCACGTTCAAGTAACATTTTCAGAAGCTCGTTGTATCTTTTTTGAAGCCCTGTTCTGCTGCAGCCAATATAGTCAGCGAGTTGTTGGTATTGATGAAGGGTGCAACAGGTTGAACGTGTCATAGCACATGCTGCGATAGCCATGCTTGCAGTTGATAGCAGCTTAAAGTGTCGACCATGCGTTAATCCATTTTTGTCTGCCAATGCAACAATTCCTTGGGCCAAGTGCTTAAAACGTTGACGTATGTGCCCGGGTATGAATGGTGGGTCGTCATTGTCGTTTTGTCGAGATGGACGCAACATGATAGAATACACTTTGGTTGTCAATTGATCAATGAGGATATTGACTCGATGAGAAAGCATCTGCTCGTTGCTGTGACCTTGGGAAAGCAATGGGTCTTGTGCTGCGAACCCCAATCGTTTGATACGCTGCACGCCTCTGTTCAAATCTGATACTGGTATCATCAATTTACTCGCAACGTCGACGATCGTCAAGTCTGGTCGATTGTCCGGGATCACCAGGTAAACCAATGCTGCCGCTATCAGATCAGGGTAGCGTTTGATCTCCTTACGATAACGAAGGTATAGGCAACAAGCATCCTCCTCATTCGCCTCCACATTGAGAACATGACAATATTTGTGGATCGTCTTGAATAGGTTCTTTTCCTAGAAGAATAAAGTGGTTGATCAGCTGTGGTCTCAATGCGTTCCTTTTACTTGTCTCCAACACTTACTGCTCTCTTTAAATCGTAAGCTTCCCATTTGCGCTTTAGATCTTGGGACATGAGGACATGACAAAGAAGACGATTCTAGCTGAGTTGCAGCTCCCTTTTCCTTATGCAATTTGCCTCTGTTTCCAATGAAGATCAGCTACAATACCAGATGATATTAGATGTGATGGAATATTTATTTATTTACTTGGGAATGCTGTTTATGGACAAGTTGTGTGCAAGGTCATATGTGTATGTGAAGAGATTAACAATGAAAGAGAAGGAGTACAATAAGTGAATGATAGATAAATGTTAACGATGCGCTGCCGCCATGTGTTTTGGTGTCTCTGGTTTCTTGACACTGCCCTTCATCATCATGCGCATTTTGTTTCCACCAAGCTTAGGTGCAGTGCCAGCTGTGCTATCCTGTTTCAATGTCGCAGGCTTGAAGGACATGTTGAGCTTGATCTTGCCCCCATTTTCCTCGGTGCGTTGAAGTTCAGTAGGCTTCTTCTCTTGAACACCACGTTCCTCAGCCTCTTTGGCAGCTCTCTCCACTTGTTGCTGTAATAATTGTTGATCCCGTTCCTCAGCATCTCGTTGTTGTCGATCCATCTTTTGAATAGCAGCCTAAGATGAATAATAAAAAAAAACCAATCAGCATCCATAGATCTCAACTACAAAAGGAAATCCCTTACCTGTCTTGCCAATGCTTTGGGGCTATTATCAATCCAAGTAATGTACCAGCCATTCTCAGCCTCCTCCACATGACAAATGCCTTCTCGACCAAGATACTTGACAAATTCACTAAGACTGTTCCAACGAGTAGCGTTCATGTGGATGTGATTACGATCGGCAATATACTCTTGATACACTTGATTGGCAAACACTCGCTTCGTTCCATGTGCTCTTGATAATAGGCTGAGAAAGTCCTTTTTGAACATGTCAGAGTAGTTGTGTACAAATCGACCAGGATTCTCGGCAACAAGCAACATTTGTCGTTGGTGGGATTCAGACATCGTGTGGCATTTGAAGCCGTTCTCATCTCGACATTGCTTTTCGCAGACTTGACAATAGAATTTGAGCTTGAGAAGACCCTTGGCCTTGATGCGATTGGCAATTGCTTTGGGTGTGAGGAAGCCACCGCTTTTTCCCATAGTAAAAAAAGTGAATACACAAAAGAGAGGGAGTAAGAAAGAGAGAGAGACAGCGATCGCTAGGGCAACCAACCAAAAAGAAGATAAAGCCGAAGCTCCGCAGTGAGCTCTCCTCCTTATTATAACATCGACTTGGTTTGCGAGCCATTCAAACATGCTTTTCTCGCTTTCATTGCTTTCCTTTTACCATTTACGTCAGCTGATGCTATCCTGACCACGGCCTTTTTCTACGCTCCTTTCTCATAAGATTTGCCCTTTGGGCTGCCCATTCTCCTTTCTTTGGGCGTAAGTACTACATACTACTACTACACACATCCTTTTCTTCAATACCATTCTCTTCTAACTTGTATTATTAGGTCTTTGTCGTAGCCGACGACAGCAGCACCAGCAGATGCTGGTCGTCTCCCCTCCTCGCCGCTTCGACTGCTTTGGCGGTCGTTGTCTTTTCCCTCGTCGTCTTTGGCGAGGACTATGTCCCCCTTAGACATTATGTGGGCAACATATGCGCGTGTCCAAGACATGTTGCATGCACACTCGTCTCGTATGTGCAATCCAAATCCTCCTACGGCGATGGTAGGCAAGTATCTATGCACATGATTACCCGGATTTTCTACTGCTGTCAAATCCATTGTCTCCATGCTCTATTACTAACCACACTTTATATATTACAGCGAGTTACCTGCCATCGTCGCCGGGGGCTGGTGGCGACTTTTTGTTGTCCTAACTATGCCCCAAAACCCCGGGCTCTCACTTGGGGTCCCAGGTCATCAAAGTATACACGTATCCAAGAACTTGTCCGCTGGTGCTACATGATCGGTTCCCTTTCACACTCTAATAAATAACCTTATTTTTTCTTTTTCTTTCTCTGCGTGTTGTGCGTATGTATTATTGTTGACGCGATAATAATTCTTATCTTATACTTGTTGTTTAATTACACTATACATGAAATGAGAGGGCTAGAACGAAAAGAAATGGAAGGGGGATCTTTGTGTAAGAGTGAGAGAGAGATGATCATGGCAACTACTAGATTAGTTGTTAGATGATGATGAGGGATTCTCTATGGGGATATCACTTGGGGAAACATCGGGGCGAACCTTGACATACACGCCACCAATGATTTTAAGCGCGTAAGCACGGTTCTTGCGCACCTCCTTTGAAACGGATGGATCACTCAACACCTTGTCACACACATCACGCAACACGCTTTCAACCTCAAGTTTGGATCCTCGCCAAATAGCCTCAAGACCTTTTTGTGCTGCTGCCTCTTCAAGCTTGGAACGTTGCTCTTCCGATAAATCTTCCTTTTGAAGCTCGCTGAAACTCGATTGCAAATCAAGGGCAGTGCGTAGTGTGCCAACTGTCTCAGAGAAAATGTACCCCTTTTCGCGCACAGTGTGGAACATGCCGCCCAATCCAAATGCAATGTTCTTGCCAAGATACTGGTTGGCCTTCATGATATAGGTTCCACCGATCGCATGTAGCAATTCCACGCCATAATTCTCGTATTTGAGGTCCTCTGATTCGATTTGAATAATGTTGGTGAAAGCTGCTTGTCGACTAGGCGTCATATCATCTTCGGTATATAGGTTGAGCTTCTTGATCAGCTTGCCAACAAGGAAATCCACACGCTTTGCTCGAATCTCAGCACGCTCCTGCTCCTGCTTCTCTTTTTGTGCATCTCGCTCGGCCTTTTGTTCAGGTGTCAAATTCTTCTCTTCCTCATCCTCTGCTGTTTCAAGTGCTTCTCGCATATCCTTTCCAATAGAAATCTCGCCAATGATATCCACAAATCTCTCTCCACCAAACGATTGACGGAAGAACTCCTCAGGATCCATAAATCCATTTTCAGGCTTCTCTTCACCATATTCATTGTACTTTTTCCTCAACTTGGGATCTGAAAGAACTTGATACGCCTCGGATATTTTCTTGAACTAAAAGTATGATCACGTATTAGCTATCCTTGAAGATATGAATATACACATGAACGCATGATCCAAATACCTTATCCTCAGCAGTCGGATCGTCCCGATTCTTATCCGGATGATACTTGATAGCCATCTTGCGATATGCCTTTTTGATCTCTTCAGGAGTTGCCAAGGGGGATACACCGAGCAGATCATAGTATTCGGTTGATACAGGCTTTTCATCTACAACGATGTGACATTTAGGATATAGGTATTCATTCATTCCTTAACCTTCTCGCCACCCCACTTGGTCATACTCGTTGACACAGCCATTTCACTATATCCTCAACGTACCTGTTCCTTTCCTCTGCCATGATCGGGAAGCTGATTTGCCGTTGTTCTTCTTAATGTCGTTTCCTGAAGCATCTAGCTCGTACGAAGAGATCTTGTCGCAGGACCAGCATTTGACTTGGACTTTTTGATTCTTGAGACCGGATTCAGGAAGGAATTCCAGGGCGTTGCGGCATTCTGCACATGTGGCCTTGATATAGGGCTCTGGTCTTCTCGAAGCGTATACGGTCATTTTTTCCCGAAAAAAAAGAGGAAGAGAAAAGATACAAGTATATCACATGCCGCTGTTTCAAATCCAAGGTCCCTTTGATCAAATGTGTCAGCACCATCCCTCTGCTTCCAAATCAATAGCACAGTGTTTGCATGTATATCTCACCTCACTTATCCTTGTCATTGCCAATAAACGTCCTCATAGCTCTATTGTGACCATCACATTATCATCTTACTATTCTCTTCAGTCATTTGAAATCCATAATCCCATCCCACACATCGTCCTTGACAACAATGTAATACTCTCTCCATTCCACGTGATAACCAATACCAAGAAATCCTTATGCTACAACATCATTTCACGTGATATTGGATCATGCAACAGCATATGGCGAGGTGCATTGTTTTAGGTCACCTTCTAGCAAAAACCAAAGCGTAATCCGCTATCTGGGTTTCAAGTTGTCTTCCTCACGTGGCTACATGCATCCTCCTCTGCATGCTTGCACCTGATACCTCGTGCATTAAACAACCTATAAACGATGCAAATCATGGGTTAGAAGATCCACAGATCTATACTTACCCTTACATAGCAGCCTTGTCATCCTTTTTTTCTAAAGTGAGCATAAGAGACTCGTGATTAGCGCCTCATAATGGGTGTGATACTCTCGATGTGATCGTTTTGATTTTGACTCTTTCAGGTCTTGGCTAAGAAGGTCATGTGCGCTGCTATTGCTGTTGCTGTTTGCTCAAGGTGGATGTCGATGGCATGCAACTGGAAGACCAGCCATTTTGGGGTAGTGAGCTATATAAAAAGGCACGCATAGTGCATTCAGCTGGATGGGTGGTCCATATTGTTTATAGGTGTTATGGATTTGTGTATGCTGATTTAGATGCAAACGATCTTGACCACCCTTTAAGAGTGAACGCATAGAGATTGAATGAATGGTGCATTTCAACTCTCGACGCTTCTGACAAAGCCTTATTGAAATGTACAAATTCACGTTGCCAGGACAACTATAATGCCAAGACTTGGAGATGCCATGACCACACTATATTGCCTATATCACCAACAAGGTCGTATATTCAAGTTGGGGTTCATCTTTTGCTTCCAGTGGTACGAGGTATGCGTATCATCAATTCATTGTTGTATTTCATTTTATTATGATGGAGCTCATTGTTACTCAACAACATCATCAATAAAAAGACTAACAGGACAATCATACATGTATTCAAAGATGGTGTTCAAATATCACAAAGACACCAATGAACAAAGACTAATGTATGAGCACCAACAAGGGCCATTCTTGGATGTGAGTGTGATGTCTCTTTGCAGCCTGTGATAAGTTGATTTACCGACACGAATCCAGAAAGTTTTTTTTGGAGGCAGCTTGCTCGTCGACACTTCTCTCAGACACACACACATACCGCCATGGTGAAGAACAAAAAGAACAGCAAGCAACACGACAGCCCGGCATTACAGGATTTCCTCGGATTCAAAGTGCTTCCAGTGTTGGTAGACGACAACTGTCGACATTATATCTACATGCGCAAACACGAGAGTCGCAACTCGTTCCACCAAGCAGCCGATCGCACTCTATTTGTTGTCAATCTACCTGTCGATGCCACCGAAGCCTCACTCCAAGATCTGTTCACACCTTATGGCACCATTGTATACGTCCAATTCCCCGGCGATCCAGCCTATGAGCCACCTGTCAAACCAAAGACAAAGGCTGCACGCATGAAATTGAAACAGCAACAACTTGAAAAGGAAGCAGCTGACAAGGCCAAATGGCGACATCTTTTGCATACTGGTGCTAGCGCGCACATTGTTTTTCAAAGTGAAGAGGAGGTGGATAAGGTGCTTGATATGCCCTCTGATGATATCAAAAGGTGGAAGACTGGTAAATCATCCGATCAACCTTTGGGTTACAAACGTAAGTGAATGCATGCTGTATCATGGAGACCATCATCTTATTCAGTTGCCTAGGATACATGATGCATTACAAAAAGATTCGCCCCGATCCCAGCTTATTACAACAGCAAGTGGATACATTCATGAGCAAATTCAAGGCTGAAGAATATCAAAGAGAGCGTGAGGAGGAGGAACGTCGTAACCAAATGGATGAGGATGGCTTTACAGTGGTGACACGGCCCAAGAAGAAATTGGTGGCAGATACACCTGAGATTGTAGTCAAGAAACCACGAGAATTCCTCGACTTTTACCGATTCCAAGTACGAGAAAAGAAGCAAAATGGTAAGTTTTGGTTGTGACAAGGACGCATACGTGGTATGGGGCTAATGCATCATCATGGTGGTAGAATTGAGCGAATTGAGGAGACGCTTTGAAGAAGACAAGCAAAAGATTGCCAAACAAAAGGAAGCTAGGAGGTTCAAACCGTATTAGAGAATGGATCATTGTTGGAATAAATAACAAAAGCAGACAAGAGTGAGTTTGGATAGGAAAGGGGGTATGCTGTGCGTAGGTGCGATTATTAGATTGATGCAATGAATACAATGGGATGTTGTATGTATGTATGGTGGTGGGTGAGCGTGTGTTGTGGGTTTGTTGTATATGATTGTAGGAGTAGTAGCTTCTATAATAAAAGTGTTTGAACGTTTTCATGGAGAATGCTGTCAGATACAGAGTTCATCACATGGCCCAAGAGCTGGGTATCAGTGGCCACTGTGTAATGCACGTAGATTTGCTTCTTGGTATTTCGATTAAGCAGCTCGAACCTTTTACGGAAATAGTCAATGGCATGCTCGTAACTCTTTGACGGACCTACAATAACAAGCACATGTTAATAAACGAGGAATCATGCATGTATGCATCATCATATTCTTGGGGTTACCTGAGTAATCAGGAAAATAATGCTTGATAGGTGAGCGACGAATCTTCTTTTTGAAAATATCAACCTTGTTTAAAAACAGGATCATGGATGTGTTGGTAAACCATTGCGAATTGCATATCTGGTCAAATAGCATGAGGGCTTCGTACATCTTTGGAGATACATTCGGTGAGTATTCCGCTCTTTCCTTTTATATCCCATTTGCATTTGTACCTGATTCTGAAAGAGATTTCAAGGTGAGAAATGAAGTCTTTTTCCTTGTCACCCACCACCCCATGAGAAATTCACACTTGTTTACTTACAGAATCACGATCCTCCACTAAACAGCAATCGTATCCACTAACAGCTACCACAAACAATACGGATGCCACGTTCTCAAAGCAATGTATCCATTTTTTGCGTTCACTTCGTTGACCACCCACGTCACACATGCGATAAATGATGGGGCCATTTCGAAAGGTCGTCTCGACAATACCTTAGTAGCATGATGATTTAGCTTGGCATACCCAACTTTGTATATTGAACATCCGCCTCGTCCTTACCTGTGGTTTTTATGCGACATTGAATGATGTCTTGATCTGTCGGGCTATAGTCGGGCCTGAAGACGCGATCAATGTGGTCGTAAAAGCTGCGGGATAACACTTGCATCAGTCATCATCATCCGATGTTATCAATGTGTCACTGTATCTCGTCTTACAATTGTACATTATCCGAAAGCGCAAATGTGTTGCCACGTCTAAACGTATCCTGGATACCCTCATCCGCCCATAAAGATTTCAATGGTTGTAAATATTCCTGGGGATATGGCATGCCTTGTCTTAGGATGGGTAGGTTTTCAAAGAGTGAAATGTATGGCTATCATGATTTCAAGGGGGACAGGATAGCACGTGTCAGTATACAATATGACTCCTCAGCAAGTCTTTTTAATGCAAGTTACCCAGTTGGCTTGGTTTTGAAGCGTTAATTGCATTTCAGTCATCGACTCGAGCAGCGATTGCATAGCTGCTACGATATTGCCGAAAATCACCATACGAAAGGCTTCTCGTTCAGCTGCTGAAAATCCGGATGCGTGGATTAGGCGCATTTGTTTTAGTACTGTGGATTTGCCCGAATCGCCGGCACCTGATATTGAGTCATATAGATTAGCTGATGAGATAATAAACGCGCCAAAGCTGTCATAGTTACCGAGCAATAGAATCTTGACTTCGCGATTGAGCCGTTTCTGATCTCGTTTGATTTGCTTATCGATCGCTTTGCTTTTGTTGGCACTGTGATTGTTGCCCATTGCTGGAAAGTGAATAAACGACGTGTGTTTTGAAGATACAAAAAAGAAAGAGGCGAAAAGGGATCCCGTCCAAAAAAATCGAGGTCTTTACTATTGACAGATCTTATTATAGGCTTTGCGCTTAATAATGTGTAAATGGATGTACCACGGTGCTTCCCATATTTCGCATGCGGCTCATGCTCCCTTTGACCCAAATCTCGGCACTTGAGCATTACCACCATTTATAGATTGACCAATGCGCCATGCATCCCACTAACACATCATGTACACTGGAAAGCAACCAGCTGCTATAGTAGTGAGGATAGGATGGTCGCTGTTTTCTCTATTGTGATTTTCATATAACAAATGGTTTCATTTACCAGCGCGGACCAGCGGAAGTGGACTAGCGGCGCGCCAAAGCGTGTTCAGGTACTTTATTAGTGGAAAACGGAGGCAAAAAAGAACCACCTTTTACCTGGTACCTGGATTTATCATAGCTCATAGATGATCTCTCACCCTTCAATACAATGCTATTCCAATTTGCCTTGCAAAAGAATCACAAAGATGTATCACTCGTTCATAATAAAGTTCATTTACGGAGGACAAAACGATCGGCTCTCCGTCTCCACATCCCATATACGATCATTTAACTCCTCCTCCGATTCATAGTTGCTGTTTCACAAGGAAGAAAAGGAATGATCGGAGCTCGCATCATCCACGAGCTCGGTGCGCGCAATCAAGTAAAAAACAGCGTAACAGCTAATCTGGAAACAGTAATCATTGTTTGCTATCCGCCGATCAATATTGGCAATCAAGAGCTGCTTACATACAATGATTTGCATCTGAAAATGTAAAGGTTGCCACACCCAAATCTCTTAGTAATTTTAAGTTTTGGCCGCCTACAATGTTGGCATGCCAACATAGCTTTCCAACCTACCTTCTTAGTTAATGGATAGAGGTTGATGTCTTCTACCAAGGTTCTCTTTCTCTCAAAGGCTGCCTATAGATTATAGTAGGCAGCTGCTTGGGTGCCGTAATCACGATAATCCCACCCACCCACAGCCATTGGAGTAATTTACTTCAATCACCGATCCAGCCATCGTTTCATTGTTAACATTGCCCACAGCAAATTACATACATATTGATTGTCCCTATTCTTAAGCAACCAAGATCTATACCCAAATCGAGATGCAAGCTTCAAGTTTCTTTGTTCGTCTTACTATAAAGATTCCAACATTGAAGACTAGAACATGAACACAAGCTGTTTAATCATCGTGCAAGATTGTTAGCAATGATGATGATGTTCATCTCTTAGAGATTGCAACCACCGCTACCACCACCCACATTGTGAAACTTGAAGATTGCATTGTATGATTAATGAGGCGACTTTGATCATTGCAGAATGTCTTTACATTGGATCAAACGATTTGGCTGACTTTATTCCACTACGGGTTATTACCACTACGACTATGACACATAAAACCACCTTTGCCACCTTTGCCATTCACCCGGATGCAACTCCTGAGGAATACCTAGCACGAATGGCAGAAATCCAGGCCAAAAGGGACCGCCTTATTGAAGAACTTGTACGATTGGAACGGCGCATGGATCGTCAATTAGCAGAGAAGAAACAGATTGACCAACACATAAGAGATTTTGACGTGGGATACAAGAAGGTGGTTAGCGAAGAGCATTTTCGACGATACCGAGAGATAGCCGATCGAGGAGACGAAGCAGCTCTGATAAAGTTCTTTGAAGATTCGATCCGTGCACGGGAAGCACGCATGTCTCGGCGACAGGCCCACCAATGATAGCACGCAACATATGGAGCAAATAGACGACGAGCATGTAAATGATCGAGAATAGAAGATTTTCAATGATCTGATTGTATACATACATGTACTTCTCCATCCCAAACAATGCATTTGCATACATTCTGTTAATCACGTAACTTTTATTACGCTATTACATGTTGAGATAAGATGAGGTTTGGGTAGATAGCTTTGGAGAAAAGAGAGGGACTTGACCAATCAAACGAGCTCACTTTAGCAGATGTTATTATAAAAGATGGTTCTTTATTCATTGACTTCAACTAAGAGGCAATTGGTTTCCACAAATCTACAAAGTCTTGTGTACTCACAGGAATGACCAACGTGAAGGTTTGCCTCACCATTCCCCTCCTTTAGCTAGATGCACTAATTCATAGCCAGGAGGCAGCCAGGCCATTGCCGGAGCTAATGTGTTGGCTGCTTTCATTTCGCTGGTGGAATATCCAAATACCTTCCCCTCATCACTTGTATGTATGGATAATCCACCTCACAGTGCTCTGCTGGAATAATCGATTTGTGGTGGTAGTTCACTTGACCGGGAACTGGTGTTCGTGATAAGAATGTTCGTTTGTGGTAATAGGGCGCTTGTCGTAGTTGGTTGGCTTGAACGAGCGATCGTATCTACATTGCAAAGGGCGGTGGGGAGGAGTAAAGAAGAAAAAAGCCCCAACTGATAAACAAAGCGCCTTATAACGATATTTGGTTTCAATCCCGCTTCCCTCTCATCACGTTTGATTGGTGCCTTGTAGCATCAGGTGGATAGATGTGGATGCTTTTGGAACCTATTTCATCATTGGATGTAAATACAGCATGTAAAAATACCAATTAAGTACATTGTGGTGTACTTCTTGAGAGCAAAAAGTGAAAATGTAGCCTGTGATGCGCATGGTAAGACATAAAACAATGAAGCGGAGACAAGTGTGTCTTACTTTATAAAGTATAATTGAGTGCACGAACCACTGTGCTCGTGTAATTAAACGTGGACAAGCATTCTGCAACGCTAATAGTATGATTCGACTTAATCGCTTGTAACTTCCATTCGACATCACAGCATTTGGTTGTCAATTGTAAAGGTCCGCAAAGGATGAAGAACGCTGAGTACGGAATAAAGGTGCGAATGATAAAGGAAATTTACACAAGAGGGAGGAGGAGGAACAGAGGTGAAAAGCAAGGATGATGACATTACAGCGTGCGTGTATCCTCGACAGCGTATCACATGAAGAAAGATTGACGCGTTCCTGTGTTGTTGACGGAGGTGGTAGCTTTTTACTTTCTCCTTCTTTATCCTGTGACACGCTCGATTTACCGAACTTGGCGGTGACAGCGACATGGTTAAGCCTTGTCCAAATGCGAGAAGCAATTTACGTGATACGAGTAAAAAAACGTGCAGAGATCTTATCTCTTCCAAGCCTCGCCATCTTACTTTTTGTAATAGTGGATGCTTGTTCAGCAAATGAACGAAGCAAAAGGGGTCTAGTAAGATTTCGGTATTGCTTTGAGTGGATGTTGCAAGGGTAATCCATCCATAGCATGTGGGATAACTCGATGTTGTTACAAGATGTATTACGTTGTGGCTTGCATTGAGCAATGATTAGATGGCTACTGAACGTGAAGGAAGGAAATCAATGGCAGAGTACGACTATGGATCCGGAAGGTGTTTTACAACAAGCATTGGTGGGCTGCGTGGAGCACACATCCACATGTCAGGTTGCTGGATCCTTACTCTGTCAAAGCAGTCTAAATTTGTGGTCTCATTTCAGTTATCAAACCTCTAAAGGTAAGCATCATTTTGTTTGGCAGTACAAAGACACCATCCATGGTTGCCTATGGCAACCGCCGATTCGATACACCGTCCCATATTAACAAGATGGATCACCAACGCAGCATAGCCAGGGCTCCGTAGATCCTTATGAAAATCGCACCCAAGGCTTGGTCTATTCGTATTATATCCATCCTCATCTCCCATCTTCGTATTCTTTAAAATCTCCTCTTCTCCGTCAGCAAGATCTCAAGAAGTGTAATTTCATAAGATTGAATCACCACCACCACATTAATGGTAACATCTATGTTGGCTAAGGATGACATACGTGTGAACCATGGCTTACGTAGTTTATTGAGAAGGCAGCTATACTAGATACATAGTATCCAAGCGACGTAGTAGTAGGGGGAGGAAGAAGACAATGAAGCATAATGAGAAGATCAAAAAGAAAGAATACAAAAGAAGCGTGAAACAAACGTGTAAGCTGAATGAGAACATTTGATGCAACACCTGCTCGTTTATGCAACATGACTGACCTCTCAAGAGACTCACACCCAAAGCATTGTCCATAAAAGGAACTGGCAAACCTTGGTCGGGGATATCATCATCGTCATGCGCCAAGTTGTGAAGCTTCATCCTCTTTTATTCTCGTCTCTACACTTTCACCGCACACACACGCCCATTCACACACACTGTCCCGCATCTCAACGACATTACGATCGCCATGCAACTGTATCGTTCCGAAACAGGCTGTCAGGTGTCATGGGACAATACCGACATTATAGACAGGTAACCTCTTTTTCGCCGCAGCGTCAACGTCCTTTATTGTCAAAGCACTCTAGCTAATGCTCTCCTTATAGTCTTGATGCTTTCAAAAGCAAAGTGCGGCAATGCACCGGCATCGAAATCGAGCGTCAGATTCTCATGACAAGCTTTGGAACACAAGTCAAAGAAACGAATGTCAAGGAGGTGACGACAGCTTCAGGACAAGTAAGTGAATGAGAGCGTGAGTGAGTGAGTGAGTGTTGTTATGGCTATGGTTTCTTTGACGAGCGCTTACAATACAAATTAGGAGGAATACATTGTCTTTGTATACGATCGAGAATATCTGTCAGCTTCTGAAGAGCAAATGTTGAAGCTTATCGACGAAGGAACGCCAAGACTCGAGCCAGAGATCCGTTGTTTTGATGGTAATTCCTCTTCTTCTCTTTTTGTATGTGTATGATAACATCCCGTTGCTCACACCTTCATTTCAATGTAGATGCCGCTTCACGTTCTGTATTGGAGACAATCAAAGATGTGCAAAGCAATGATCTTGGTTACACTTGCAAACTCTACTTGAGTCTATTCTCACATTTTGACACGTGTGCTCAGGTGAGTAAGAAGAAGATAAACGTCATCCTTCCTTATCATAACGCCATTGTTATTTTAGAGCCTGATAGAGGTTATCGTCATTCATACTCGGCTTGCGCAAAGGGTGGTTGAGGAGCAAAAGAAGCAATGGATGGCACTGAACGTAGCAATGACGAATCTCAGGTCACACAATACGATCGCAGAGGAAAGCGTCTCTTCACTCTCTTCAGGTGTTCAAAAAGATCTCACCAAACAATCAACATTGACCGATGCAGCTGATATGAACATACGCATCCTGAAAAGCATCCGCATACATCCAGCCATCCTGCAAGCGCTTGGTGAATCTCGATCACAACAGACGTTGATGGATTATTTGGATATGGAAGAGCTTGAAACATCAAAGAATCGATCACGTGAATTCTGTACAACACTTGAGCATGAATTACAAGAACTTCGATCGGGTGCCAGCATGCTACATCACCATGCGAATGAATTGCAGCAACAAATCACCGATAATCAAGACCCCTTATCACTTGACTCAGGCGTCTCTGATATCCAAGGAGTACAAGAGAAGGCACACTTTCTCAGTGATCAGATCAATCGCAATGTCAGCCGTGTTTTCACCAAAGTCTCACGCCTCATCAATATACCCATCACATCACTCACCAATCAAATTCCCGACATCAATGATTCAGTTGCTTTATCATCATCATCGTTTTCTTCATCCACAACACCTTCAACGGAGGCACGAGATCAATTTAAGATGATTTACGACTTGGCAGTCATGTATATCAATGAGGAAATACCAAAGATAATCACCTATGAGAAGCGTATTCGACGTAAAGCTGCTGATTTGATTGGTGCAAAACGGCAAAGTGTTGTTCGCTTCCTCGAGTATATGCACCGAGTATCCGATTTGCAAAGCGATATTGCCAGCGTCATGTCTTACGTGGAATCAATACGAAAGTGGAAGGCTGATTACAAGCGCACGAATGGTGGAAGGAGCTTGGAGGTAGCTGAGGAAGTGATCTATGCTTATGTAAGTAATTCAGGGCCGAGCAATTACATTGGCATTGCAACCAACCTTACATGATCGTTTAGGCATACCTACTATTAGAAATGGCACGTCGGAGAGAATACTCAACGGTAAGCGTGATAAAAATGCTGCAACAGTTGATGTGTTGTTACTCATCATCATTGTAGATCCTCTTGGAGAATGCAAACGCCACAGCAGACCTCTTGGCAAGCTATCGCACAAAGGAGCAAAAACGACGAGACCGATTCTTGCGTAAATACATTGGGATGTTGCCATTCAAGGTTTCAAGTAAGTGAAATTGTGGTTATTATTGTTCACTGTGGATGCTGTTATCTCACTCGAAATCATCCTAGTAGTTGAAAATGATACCACCCCGCATTGTGAGATATCCACGGTCCACCTCGAGAGCGATCGACCTGAAATTAGTCGCAGCGATGTCATTGGTAAGTACAAGCAGGAAGCTCAAGAATTGATGGAATATGTGATCCTTACTTGCATGTGTCAGATTTTGTTCGGATACTTGGCCAATATTATGCAGCATCACCAACTCAGCCTGGATCACCGCGCCTAGATATCAAGAACAGACGTCGAACATCCCCATCTTCTCCAAAGATTGGAAAGCAATCACTTGAAGAATCCACATCATCTCGTTCAGCTAGGTTTGTATATGGGGGAAATGAGGGAAGAGGAGCATACACTTATAGTGAGCATCCATAGATCTCAACTTCAAGAATCCGGAGTCTTTGGTGGGAGCGAGAGGTTCATTGATCTACTTCATACCATGTCACAAGAGCTGGATGGTCTCAAGGCCGAGTTTCTCAAGGCTGTAGAAACATCATGTAAGTACTACTCTTGTATTATTGTACTTGTTCAAATGTACAAAACCCTGACAATGGGATGTAGTCTTTTCCAGCAGTGTAACAGAATCACGTCTTACGAGTGAGCCATCCGACAAGTTTTCAAAAGAAAAGGTCCTCATGTCCTTCAATGCAAGCCAAATCGAGTTGCAGCAAAAATCGAGAGCACTAGAGCATGCAGAAGAACGACTCAAGGTAATACCATTAAAGTTTGTGACACATGCAAGAGATGATCTGATTATGCCTCCCGTAGAATTATGAAGCACGCATTGCATCACTGGAAAAAGCGTTACAGAACAGCTATCGCATTGAATCGGCAACCAAGAGCAAAGATACAGGCAATGCAACGGGAACTCCATCATCAGGAACATCATCTCAGTATTCTTTGGTTGACGAAGCATCCAATCGTGACGTGGGACAGCTTCAAGAGACTGTGAAAGAGCAAGAACAGTATATCACCGATCTCCAAAAACAGATGCACACAGAGCAAGAAATGGTATGTATTATGCATAGGAGATGAAGAAGGAATACTCATGTATATGTGTTTATAAAGTGGGAGAATGAAAGGGAAGATTTCAAGCTGCAAATCCAGGAGCTGGAGCAATTGCTGGAAGAGGAACGACAAACTTACGAGTACAATCGTCGCAGCGTATGTCATTTATTGGATCGTTACTTTTTTCATGCTGATAGATATACTCTCTTTTTAGCTCCTCAAGGAGGCACAAGTTAAGGACGATTTGGCTGACATGCGAGTGGCAAGCATTGAAGATGACTACAAAGCGAAGGTAAACACCAAACCTATATCTTGGGTTCTTATCGTACTAAGCCGCATCGATATAGATACAAGAGCTTGAAGCTGTTATCGACAATGAGAGAAAAGCCCACCAAAAGGAGCTGGAAAAGAAGGACATGGAGATTAAGGAGCTTGTCAACAAGAGCAGGACATCGGTTGATGAACAATCGAGCGTTGCACAGGAATTGGATCAGTTAAAGAAAGAATACGCCAGCTATAAGGAAGAGGTATGTGATTTGTGGAGGTTGGGTTATCACACATGATATAAAATGCTGACGCATGGTTAGACTGAGAATCGGCTACAAGAGCTGGATAACACTGAGCAAGCGCGTGATAATATCAAGCAACAACTGGCTAAAGCAAGGGATATGGTTAGTCGCGCTGAGAATGATTGGATGAGCAAGCAAGAAGCTTTGGAAAAGGTGAGCAAGGAGTATTAGGTACATAACGACATCGGTGTCATTGACAATGAATGTATAGGCTCTGCGTGAACAAAAGGAAGTCCAGGTGGCATTGGTGGATCTGGTGTCATTGTACGGCCGTATGCCTAATGAAATGGATATTTCATCGCTGCTCGATAACTTGAAAGCATGCATGGAGGCTGCAGCTTCGAATCAAACTGGCCTAGAGAATGTAAGTGCTCATTGTTCATTTGATTGTTGGCTCTTTTATCTAATGCGAATGCTATCCATGATTAGCAATTGGCGGATCTTGATCATGAATACGAGCAGCTGGCAGCGGATATGCATCGCCTGGATGATGAATACAAGGAGCTACGGCTTATCACAACACATATGGCGGAGAAGCTTGAAGGATATCGCAAAGACATCTTTTATGAGCTTACCCATCAATTGCAACTCTCTATTGACGAGGAAGAAGCCATGGCAATCACAAAACGGATCATTGTATCGGACCAAGACGACGACATGGCTGTGTGGAACAACGTGCTTCAAGCATCCAAGGGCTTCGACCCAGTGAAATTTGTGAACCGCATACGAGAAAAGGTGAAGGAAGCTCATGATATGAGTCGTCGTTGGAAGCGTGAATATAAAGGTGAGTACAAATCCAATGGAGTATGTGATTCGATGTACTAATGATGATACATGGTGGATGTAGAGAAATACAGCAAACTTTCAAGCAGCAGTCGTGACAAGATTGCATTTCGCAAGTAAGTAAAAGAGACTGGTAGCCCACCTGGAAAGATATGGCTAATGCATGAATAATAGCTTTCAAGTGGGGGATGTTGCTTTGTTCCTTCCAACGCGTAATTCGACCGGGAAACCATGGGCAGCTTTCAACATTAATGCACCACACTACTTTTTGAAGCCATCTGATACGATCGAACAACAAATGCAACACCGTGAATGGATGGTAGCTCGAATTACGTCTATCACGGAGCTTACAGTCACTTCGGTATGATACAAAGATGGATGTCCAAACTTGCTATATTCTCTAATTACGTTTGACAATGATAGGATCCACAATCTAATCCCTACGGACTAGCCGATGGTCTCACGTATTATCATCTTGAAGTCGAGAATTGGAAGAGTGCTCATCATCGTAAGAATCATCACAAGAGCCAGTCGCGTAAAACAGGCAGTAGCAGTGGCAACAACAAATCCAAAGGCAAAGAAAATGCATATACCATGATACCAAAATCACCACCAGCACAAGATACCGGCTTAGCCAGCATTGGTGAATCATCCACTTCAGCCCCACCCAGTTCCCCGTTGCATGGACGACGACCTTCCTTTCCCATATCACTTTCGACAAGCAATGTCGTTCACAGCTATGTCCCTACTAATTCACCACCTTCTTCAAGTCGCGAACGACGTCATAGTTACTTTGGATCAACAGATACAGACGCGATAAGCCCTACACTTGCATGGACCCAACCACAAGAATAATAATAAGAAGATTGTTCCTTAGAGAAATAGTTTGATATGCAAATTGTATTGTATAATTCTTTTCCCTTCCTCATCTACACAGTATTGCGCAACACTAGATAGATATTCCAAGTCAATATACATATTTTCACATCTTTTTGCCTTCCTCATCCTTACTTACCAAGAACAACTGAATCACCACGCAAAAACATCTTGCTCACAAAACGATCCTTGTTCACAGGCTTAGCCTTGGATCCCTTGCCAGTTCTTGGAGTCTCAGTCCACATCTATGATAGACGTTCCCGTTGTTAGGCTCTGGACACGCAATATTGCTCTTGCGCGATCTCATACCTCTTTGACGTTTTCAAGAACCATATTGCAGTGGCGATCGAATGCTTTGACGCGAGCAAGCATCTTGTGGTTGTTGCGACAGCTGATGAGGATCTGATTGTTGTTTTTGACGGATTGTTGAAGAACAGACAATGGGCCAGTGTTGAATTCGACCTCTTCCATTTTACGAAGCTCCTCCTCCGTCATTTCTGATTTGGGCTTGCCGCTTGTGCTATGATATACGCATCAATACACGTACTACTCAGTGCAGATCTATGTAACTACATACCTCATTGTGATATTTTATGTTGGAGAGGAAGGAAAAGTAATGGTACGCTGAGAGAGAAAGAGAGTGAGAGGGAAGGAGCTCCCGACGCAGTTGTCCGCCTGTGACTTACCTCGTCCTCCACCCACCCGCCAAATCCATGCAACTAGATTCAAGTTAATCCTTGCAATTAGCACTATAGCTCGTTGATAGCTAATGTATCATATGATGTTTCTACACATAAATAATAGCATTTCATTTACCATTCTCGGCCACTTACTTTGTGCTCTGCACGTAACTATGTTATATGAATGGAACAGTCTTGGGAGCGTACTGGAAACTCAAATGCTACACCAGCGTCAATGTATCTACAAAAGATTGGTCTTTCTCTTAACCACTTGGAGCTTTTGGAAGGGGATCATAAAGCAACATAGCCATTAAGGTATCCTATACCAATGAGATCTGCCTTAAAATGGTATAAAAGCTGATAACTACTTGGAGGCACTAATCATATTGTTGCTGTTGCAAAAACGGTAGAGGATCATCCATTACATCATCACATGAAAGGCAACATCATAATGATACCTTCGGTCGCTTATTAGATGTAGTGAGTCCATCTATACTGCGTTAAGCAAATAAATAAAGTCGTTGAGATTGAAAGCAGATGATGTAGGTGAAACAGCTTTCCGAGAGCAAGGTGTGAATACGATGTTGACAATAAACCTTGAGAATCGGTCAGCAATTTTACTTCATTATAGGGATATTGGTTGCATTTAGGTGATATCGGTATTGAGTGGAACAATTATTGTGATCTTAGGGAAGGGGTGAATATTGGATCGGTTGATGAGGTAGCATGCTTTGATAAGCAACGTGTCAATTTCCAATCATCATTGTGTCTTTACCCAGGGGAACAAGCATAAGGCACACCTCTCGGAGACTACCAATAAGGGCCCGCCCATTGCCATGTTTGTTGACTTGATGCAAATAGAATAGCCATGCATCACCACTTACAAATTTCTGTGAGATAATGCATGCATGCAAATGTCAGCATTGGTAATCTTTCCCTACAAAGACATTGGACATGCTTACATTTGTGGAACTCCAATTGTCATGGCGGAGTGCATGTAGTAGTGCACACACAATGCTTATCATGGCCGTTGCAAATATGAGGAAACCGCTACACTATTCCGACGACGTAGCTGCCAACCAAGGCAAAACATTGGTTATTGAGATATCAATGTTTGTATTACTATACATGGTTCAATTACAGTAGTAGCAGCAACCAGCCATCAAGAAGATGATGTATGTTGGTGTGCTTTGAGTTGCTCTCTCACACACACAGCTTAATTGTGGTTACATCGGGTTTTTACTCACATTGCGTTATTAAAAGAAGCATTGTTTACGTATTAGTCTTCTCAGTTTTTCTGGAACTTCTGTTTTGAGGAAATTGCGAATATGACCGAGATACTTAATTGAACATGACAGCATCTAGCCATAAACCAGCAAATCGGTTCAAGTGAGACTATTGTGATATTGTTCGATACACCTTGGCTTTGTGTTGTATGTAACATTCAAAGCCAAAATAGCCATACGGAAGACATGCTTCTTGTACTACATTACAAATGGAGGTCGTGCATGTACAGCCATTTGACATGATGAACAAAGAACGGGGAAAGAAGACAATGACCGTAGATAAAGTGAATAGGGGATGATGTTTGCATCAATGAAACACGAATAATGACTATGGACCTTATCCACTGGATATTGACAAACAATGCTGGTTTGGGGGATAGAATGGCCAATGGGGACAATGTGGTCTGGGCCATGCCAGCATTGGTAACACAACAATGGGGGTGGCTCGCCCACGTTACGCAAAGCAGTAAATTTCAACCTTCATCAAGGCACACCCCGTTCCTTGTTCTCTTTCAATCCATTCAACTTTACTCTTCTATGCCAAAATCCCGTTTGATACGAATAGCACCTTTGACATTACTCGCCCTATGCCTTTTATTGCTATGGTCACAACAGCCTTACATTCCAGCTTACAGCAAAGTTGAACAGCGATCAGCTCCCGATCTACTACATGTTGACAACGGCAATGAACACATGGCAAGACAAGAAGACCACATTCAAAGTAAACGAACCGTCATAGAACCAGGTAACGTATATACCTTTGCTTCATTGACGTGTGGTTGGATCTAAGCATCCTCTTGTAGTGATCCATGCGGATGACGATGGTATGGAACATCTCAGGTTTACACATGATATTGCAGTCCCTGTGCCTATCAAACCATGGACAGGTAATATTGATTCGAATGATACACGTTGCTCTTTATTCATTCAATTGTATCCTGTACATCAGAGGCCGATATGCATACGATGCAAACAGCATTGGTTGGTCAATCCATTGTGGCAGATCTTTTGACAGCACCAGAAACAATGCCGGATTTCAAGTCTTTAACGTATCAGCAACGTGTCTTCAAGGCTCTCTTCCAATACTTTGATCCATTGATCGCCAAAGGAGACATTGATCTGGAATCTGATCCACAATACAAGGACGCTTGGTCGCTATATCGACGACTAGAGAAGACTCTGTATCCATGGTTACGACCTTTCTACAACAACGCATTTCATTTGACCAATGCCACATCATCACGTGGTATCGTGATTTGCATCGGCAACCATCAATTTCAATATGCTGCCACAACCATCCGTGCCATTCGTCAAGTGCTCAAATCCCAATTGCCTATTCAAGTGTTTTATATCCGTGATGGCGACTTGACACCCACACGCAAGCTTTATCTCGAGACCGAGTTTGAGAATGTGCATACTGTGGCTGTGGTGGATCGCATCAATGACCAATTTACCAAATTCGGTGGATGGGCACTTAAACCTTATGCCATTCTCGCAAGCAGCTTCCAAGAGGTGATTCTTATGGATGCAGATACCTTCTTTTTCAAGAAACCGGACACGCTATTTGATGATGCTGGCTATCGTAAGACTGGAGCTCTGTTCTTTTATGATCGAACTCTCTTTGCCAACTGGGATGTGGGTCGAAATTGGTTGGCATCATTTTTACCAACCATGAGCTCCTTTGTGCGTGAAACTCGATGGTGGCGACTCCTCTCAGCCCATGAACAAGAATCCGGCGTCGTGGTCATTGATAAGAAACGAGCGTTGTTGGGTCTGTTGGCAACTTGCAAGATGAATGACTTCCGTGAACGGGATCAAGTGACTTATAAACACATGCACGGCGACAAAGAAGTAAGTATCAAGGTTACTTGCATGATAAAAAAAGATCTACTTGGACTCATTGATCCTTTCTATACATAGTCGTTCTGGATCGGGTTTGAAATGGTACAAACACCTTATGCATTCATCAAGTCTTATGGTGCGGTGATTGGCAGCCTTGATGATCAACCAGAGGGCTCTATGGTATGCGGCAACCAACTTCATCTAGGCGTCGATCGTCAACCGCTATGGTGGAACGGGGGTCTGCTGAGAGATAAGAACAAGTGGCCTGATCTCTATCTATCCTTTTCACACTATGCTGAAGGCCAAGATTGGGATTTTCAATCATCGTGCATCAAAGATACCAACCATATCCGTGAATTATCGTTCACCGAGCGCGCCCTGACACAAGCTTATGTGGCCATTGATGCTCAACGCAAAGAGGATGAAGAGCTAATTCAACAAGACCGGTGGAAACCTAGGGAACAAAAAGTCCTTGAAGCAACCAGCAACTCCAAAGAGCTCTAAATGCTCGCGTATGATGATATTGTACATTAGACTTAATTTAACTCATTCACTTGTTATTCCTATTAATTGAATTTACTACTCATAAAAAGCTTGGATTTCTGGATTCGTGTGGAAAAGGTTATGTATATTTTGCAAAAAACAACATGTCGCTATGATTCAGACATATGGGTTGCATAGATTTTTGGATTATGATTACAGCTTGGCTTCCAAGTAATCGGCACGGTGTTTGGATGCAGCCTTTTCGTAATCTTGCTTTGTGGGGGAGCGTGCTTCCACAGCCTAATCAACGAATATGAGTACACTCATTTATGTGTATGATTACAGTAATCAAACACTTACGGGGTTGTATGCCGTCTTTGGCGTGGGCTTGTTATTGTTCGCCTTCTTGTAGATGCTGACAACAACTGCACCGCCCAAACCCACATTGTGCTGAAGGGCATACTTGACATTAGGCACTTGTCGATTGCCGGCCCATCCACGCAACTGCCAAGTCAGCTCTGTGACACTTGCATTGTCAGCATTGACCACATTCATGCATCGCTTTTATTTATACCATCCACGTACCTGTGCATTGTGCCAAACCAGTAGCACCAAGAGGATGACCCTTGGAGATTAAACCACCCGATGGGTTGATTACGTATTTACCACCATAGGTGGTATCACCGCTGTCGATAAGTTTATGAGCTTCTCCTTTGGCACACAATCCAAGTGCATCGTATGTTACCAGCTATAGCCACCCATAGTCAGCTACTTGTTCATTCATCATCATAGGGGTCATTTGTATCATACCTCGTTTGCTGAGAAACAATCATGCAATTCGACCACTTGTACATCCTTGGGTGTGATACCAGCATTGCTGAAAGCTGTCGAGGCAGCACGACGTGTCATGTCAGATCCCACCCATTCAATAGGATCGGTAGAAAGTAAACGAGGTGAATCGGTAGCCATTTCTTGTGCACAAATCTCGACAGCTTGATCCATCAATCCATGCTTCTTTGCAAATTCCTCGTTACATACAATAGCGCAAGCTGCACCATCGGACTGAAAAATCAAATTAGAGTTGGATTATGCAATGCTGGAACCACCCCATATGAATTATGCCAAATGCTTACCGTTGGGCAACATTGCAACTTGGTCAAGGGGCCATAGATATTGGGAGATTGTTTGATTTGATCAAGGGTGTAAATGTCACGGAATTGGGAATAAGGATTGTTCGCACTTGTCACATGTAAGAATGTGTGAGACGTTTGTGAATACATGATAGCCTTGAATCTTCGTACCTGTGGCGATGGTTCTTTTCGGCAATCTTTGCCAGGTGATCAGGGTGCGCACCATAACGACGAATGTACTCAATACCAGCATTGCCAAAGATTTGGGGATTGCGTGGTGCCTTTCCTTCGTATGGGATTTGATCTTTCATTAATTGGGTAACGTGATCTATTAAGGTTGTATGTAACAACAAGGATTAGCCGTCAAAGCTGATTAGCCGGATATAAGCAATGTTTACCCATGGCTGGTGTGCGATCTGTGTATTTGCCCTTCAATGGACCGGGTTCCATACGTTCAAATCCAAGGGCCATAGCGCAATCGACCATGCCATACTTGACAGCATTACGAGCTTGTAAAAGAGCAGTTGAACCAGTCGAGCAATTGTTGTTGACATTGATGATAGGAATTTGAGTCATTCCAAGTTGGTATAAAGTGCGTTCTCCATAGGCACTATCACCGTATACATATCCCACGGCTGCAAACTTGACATCGTCATACGTTAAGCCTGAATCGTTTAATGCCTTGATGGCAGCTTCCAAGCCCAGCTCTAATGTGTTACATTTTCCCTGTTAGCTTCACACGCCTGTTGATCGATTTCGTAGATGGGGTATGTGTACCTGGATAATCCACTTGACCGCGTGGCTTGATGAACTTGGTCATGCCAACACCAACGACGTACACTTTATTGGTCATTTTGTTGAGGGAGGTTTACACTGTGGGAATGAAAGAGAAAAAAAAGTGGGGTATCCAATCATTCATGCAACCCCTTTTATTTGAAATCCCCATGGTAACACAAGGCAAGCATATTTCCCATGGCAACGGCTTTTACTCATCTTGAATTACTACACACAAGAAAAAACAAAGCTATACAGTAAACCTACACTCGTCTAACTTTTCTAACAAGAGCTGACACCGAACATGCAATCGGCTATCCCAATCATGCGTATCCTCTGTAACATAGGTTTCCTCTAGGGATGCGGCAGAATCGGCTGTTGACGCCGACGTGGATCGTCGTTGTTGGCTAAAATATTGCTCTGCATTCTTCACCAATGCACGTAGTTCACTCAACTTGATGGTGTTGTCATGTTCGTATTGCAACTGAAAACATCCAAGTGCGGCTAATTCATACATGGCGTATGGCACAGCCCATCGATCCTCTTGTACTTGGGTATCGAGACCAATCACTAGCTTGAAACATTCTTCAGCTTTCTTGTGCTCATCCAATTCTTTGCACACAACCCCAAGCAAAAGATGTAAGATGGCAATGTCCGAGATACTGGGTTGTTGTTCAATGCATCGTTCAAGGCGCTCCTTCATGTTGCATTGCATCTCTTTTGTCAATTGAGGTATGCCATTCCATAGGTAAATAAGCTCCCATAAAGGATTGACAACAACCACTTGTTTAAGAATATCGCCATCCAGCAAAGAATAACGCTCCTTGACTTGTTGTTGAGTCATCCATGGATGCTGTAATGTCTCGGCAGCCACCTTTTGTGCCTTTTCCTTCCAACGACGGATCTTACGCTCTGCAAATGCCTCATTGGGTAATAAACGACCTCCCAGCTGTCGCTTGCGTTCAAGGATTCCAGGAATTTGATGAAACTCCATTCCAGCCTTATCGTATTGTTCATTGGCAAACATGCAGCAGGTGGCAATGTAATGATAAAATGCACGAGACCAATTGTTGATGCTTTCGAGTCTGAAAAACGTCTCTGATGCTTGAAAGTAATCGCCCAGAAAAATCTGACCCCTGCATGGATACGTATATCACATCAGCTCATGATCCTGAACCCCCCCTTTTTATCTTGCGCGCATCCTGTAAAAACAGAAATTTGCTCACCTACCATCCCATCTCGTATACTGCAAGTGCTTGAAGCTGTGCAAGATCACTGATAGCAAAGCAATCTTCACTCCGTACAGGTTTACCAGATCCATCCATACGTCGTCGCCTTGAATCACGTAAAATTTCAACTCCTCGTCGTGGCATCCCTTCCATCTTGCAGAGTTTGCCTTCTAGTAACTCCCAAATCTTATTATTAGGGTATCTCGTTTTCATGTCGTTCAGCATGCTTCTTGCAGTCTCAGGGCTGATAGATGATGGGAATAGGCGTGGGTGAATGAACAACGTAAGGTTGGTATAATAGATGAGCAAGGTCAATGCGCTGAGTGATGAATAAAGGCCACGGCTTTCATAGGATCGTTGTAATACATGCAATGCAAAAGGGCGTGATGAATGGAAACCAAGCGTGTTGAGTATCCTGTTCACTACACATAACACTCCTCTTAGTCTCTTAAATGTTTCATCCAAGGTGATTTCACTATACCTCGAGGTGGTAGTAAAGAAAAGATAAGACTGAATAAACCGATCCCAAAAAAGACACCACTTTCAAGAGCACTACTCCTATCATTACGTGATGCTGGATCCGTATTCTCATCAAGAGGGGAGGAGGAAAGCGATCGACGCCGAAACGAAGAGTGGCGTAATTGATCCATGCTTGGCTTACGTGTTGGGAGAGCAAAAAAGCTGAATCGTTTGTTGACATGAGCATTTTCACGTTTGAATTGATTGCAGGTGCTCGATAGCGGTGTTGAACGTCGCTGCTTTCTTAACGTATTTGCATAATCACTCGTCTTTTGGCCGACCAACTCTTCAAAAAGATGCTCATACATCTTGTACGACTTGCGTAGTCGATAAGTTGCTTTCATGTATTCGATCCAACTGCTGCCAAGGAATTGAACTGTGGCCGACATAAGCATACAATTGACTTCAATCAACTCGCACAAAAGATCCACTGAACGTCGATACTCCTTTGAACAACCATTGTTGGTTTGGGGTAAAGGTTGATCCATCATAGGATGCTGATGCTGATGATGATGATGTTCTTCTTCCTCAGTGGGTTCTTCAGGTGCTGTCATCACTGTGCCTGTACTACTTCCACTGCTGGTACTCTTTTGTGTCGAAGAATCATCATCCTCTACGACCTCCTCTTCTTCATTTGTAGTTGAGGCAAATGATATTGATATGGATTGATTGGGATCGAAGGTGGATGATGCATGATGAATGGGTGTTGTTGATGCCTGTTTCTCCTTGTTGGATGACCGCCACCCGGCAACAACGGTATTGTTGCTACCACTACCACGCACACGCTTGCCTAGTTGACGAGCTACATTCTCCGCAGCGGCTATTCGATGGGTTGCTTCCTGAATCTTCTCGGCATCAAAGGCCAACATGGCTTCAACATAGGTCATCAATGCGTAACCAATGGCATGGAATGGAGATACGGCGCAATGCTGTGCAAAGATATCATGGGCAAGGTCGAATTGATCATTGAGTAAGGCATCCTGTGTTATATATGGGATCGTATAATTGTCAGTTAACCATAAATGGATCCATCTCACACGTGCATACCAGCCCTCGTTGAGTGTCCGCTATCCAGAACTCAATCAACTGTTGCGATGGCACCCCGGGATCCTGTAGGGACCATGACGACGGAACAAAAAAGCTCGTCGTGCTCGATGCGGCATACTTTAGGGTCGACGATGTGAATCGGGAGAGATTGGAAATCTGTTGTCGAAACATTAGGCGGAGAGCGGTGTAATATAGATATGCTGTTGTAGTACGTAAAAGAGGTGGCGGTGGTTGATGATGGTATACACTCTCACTCACTCACTCACTCGCACAGAAAGAGAGTAGCGAATGTGGGGGATGGTATTTGGGATAAGGATGCAATAAGAAGGGGTTAAGGGCTGTAGTAATAGTAATAATAGTAATGTTGTATGAGTGACGAAATATATAGTTTGTCAGCCACTTGTTCGATCGTTTACACGTTCCCCCTAAGCAGGAAATGAAGAGCAAAAGAGAAAAGGAAAAAGGGGATCGACGAGAGCAGTATTTATCCGACATTGTGGTTGGGGGGACTCCATTCTTCTCATTTATCCATTATCCTTCTTTGCCGCTCACACCCGCCTACCTTCTTCTTATCATATCATCTGCCCTTCTAAGTAGTTCCCTTTCCTATCATTGTATAATTGCCTTAATTCATGCATCAAAGTCAGCTTATGCATTTGTCTTTGCTTGTTACTAGCCCAACACATACCCTAAATTGAAGCATCATGTTGCACCGAGAACATTCATTCGTTACTGCACAATGGATATTGCAATATTCAGGAACAACAATGGTCTTGGCAATTATCTTCTAACAATGTACACACCCCATCACTGCACATGTCGCATGACCTATTCTCAAACAATGAGTGCGTGCACGGGGCACAGGACCAACAATAACAAATGAGTACTTGACCATAAGAGATTCTCCGCAAAACGCCTCATCAATGACGTCCGTATGTGCCACCCGAGACAGCTGCATGATTATAGTCATTCTCTTCCCACCATCACCATCACCATCATCCTACTGCAATGGGTCATTCGGGCATATGCCTTGCATAATGCTGGTTCAAAAGGTAATTTATCGTGAGCGTGGTAATTGATGTTGATGGCGACAACAACAGTAAGGGGTTTGCTGATTGATTGTATAATCTACAAAGGGTAAAAGGGGGACACACGCGTGAGCATGTGGATAGCTTTTGGGTCAGCGATTTATCTGATCGTCCTATTACCCGTTCTTTTTGTTCCTTAACGTTGAGCCATACATACAACTAAAATTTTTACTTCACACAAAGAAAGACAGCATTGATAAGTGCCTTGCATACCTATGTGAATGTCAACAACATATCCAATCTCCCCTCCCCATTGGTGCCACCCTAATTAGCCTATCCAGAATTTATTATGTGTATCGCTTTGCCACCATCAGCATGATTGATTTGTAGACCTATCATTACACCGTTGATGGCTATTGTTGATCCTGATACTGCTTTGGTAACAGAGCTACATACTTGGTTGAAACAACAACAGCAAACCTGTTGTCTTTGTTTCAAGGGTGCTATCGCCTCTTCTTGTCTTTTTCACGTGTTACGGAAATGTTATTCATTGTTTGACAATCATTTCATTAGCTTGTAAATAAATAGGCTATTGTAGACAAAGAACACTAAAACAGGGCTAAAATGGATAAAATATAGGTAGGAATCATCAGATGGTGATAGTGTTTGCTTCAGCAGATGCAGGCACGGGTGTGGGGATATTGGTGTTGGTGGATGGTGCTTCATCCGGCTTTGAATCGTCACCAGGGATAGGCGTTGTTGGGGTCTCGGCTTCATCCTTGTCAGAAGCTGTTGCACTTTTACTAGCCGCATCATTGATCTCAGCTTGCAAATCCTTTGTAGGCTCGACATGCATCGAAATCATTTTGCTTTTTCGTCGTTTCTCCTTATCAGTAGCAGCTTCAGCAACAGCGTATGCAGCAAAATCGGCAAACACCTCGTCATACATGTCCAGCATAGGCTTGTCCTTTTGCTTTACGATTTCACGGATCAAGTACCAGTCGTGTGCATAATTCTCTTTGCAAGTGCGCACTTTGACATGGCCATCGCGCTCTGCTACATCAATAAGATTCATGATGTCATCTCGCATCACTTCTTTTTCACCAACAAAGACAAGAGCGTTCTTGGGTGCAAAACGAGAAAAGCCAGATTGGATTTGGGCAATACGCAAGATAGGTAACTGGTCGGGATCAACATTGGGGTAATCAAGGTATTCCTTAAACACCAACTTGGCAAGCTGTTGGCCAACCATATCATACTTGTCGTTGGATTGCCACGATGCAGATGTCGTTTCGGGAGTCACCAAAGGACTTACAAGTACCATTCCTGCTGGCAAGTCAATCTTGTAATTGGTGCGTTGAGCGTCAAAGTTCTCGGCCAAATCAGGTGCATACGTTCGAACCAGCGTCTCCAAGCATAAAGCACCACCAGCTGAGTCACCTGAGAAGATCACTTTCCAAGCTGGTACGCGTAAATCTTCGGTGAGATGCTTGTATGCTTTAACACATTCCAATACAGGCTCTGGATATTTATGTGCTGGTGCAAGACCTACAAGAAAATGATAAAGGGTTAACATTGCCCATGTCTACTATTGCCATGTGAACGAAAAATACTTGCCATACTCAACCGACATGATCATGGCATCAAGGCCATGCTTTTCTTTGAGCACATTCAACCACTTGATGAAGATGGGCATATACATGGTCGCATGTCCAGTTCGAAAGCCACCACCTGCATTATAGGTATATCAAGTTTAGCATGCGAATTGTCTTGAGTAAGATAGGATCATTATCATCACCATGGATTTCGAAAATGACAACATCTGCGCTTCGTAAACGGCGAATGGCATCAGCATCGCTTTGATATTTGATATCTTGAGCAATCAATGATCCTTTCCAAAAGGAGTTGTTGATGTTTTTGATCCACTTTTTTTGTTCATTGTTGGGCTTGGTAAGATCATTGATCAAGCCATTCGCCACAGCAGGTGGTAATGTGAGCGTGGTCCGCAAGGTCTGAATAACGACAGGAGCAGGTGACTTTTTGATAAGCGTGCGTATGTTATCCATTAAGGAAAGTAGATGCGGAAGAAGTGTATGTAATTGAAAATGAAAAAAGGAAAGGAGAGAGAGAGAGAGAGAGAGAGAGAGAGAGAGAGAGAGAAAAGGATAGCGTTCTTTTTGATTGTTCATCGATTTTTTTATGGGGTAAAGGGTGGTAGTACGACTCGTTTCCATAGACGGTAGGATTAAGCTCTGTCACCCTCTGAGTATGGTGGCACCAAGATTGCGGAGCCATGTGAAGGATAGTATACGGTGTTTGTGTGTGGGTGAATGAATTAAGATGGATGAGAGAGACTTTACACAAGAACTAGACAGCAATAATGAAGGGGAAAAAGATCGTCTTCTTTGGCGATTTAATGTCCGTGCGTGTTGCATGTTGTACAGATGTTAATTGTAATAGTAAGAGTAGTAGTCCTCCAACGTCGAGATGAAATGATGCTTGTAGATACTCATATTCATGCGAGGTATGCATCTTAGTCTCCTTGGAGAAGTGAATGAAGCAAGTGACGAATACTGGGATATAGAAAGGTACCGAATTGACAGTAACAAAGGGCAAGAAACTCGAGGTGTGATACCCGATGGCATTTCATCAAGCGTGCATTTTTGTTAGCCCGACATTATTGACCCTGCTCACATTTGTCCCTTTCCCTTCCTTTTCGTCCATACTTCAACATGTCAGACGCAAAGTACTTTCAAAGAGGTAGGTGTCTAAGCTATTCATAGCTATCTTTATATATTGATATACATTCGTTCTACAGGCAAGATTCAAGAGCTACGGGCCGAATTGAACTCGGACAAGCGCGATCCAAAGCACCAGCGCAAGAAGACAGTGATGAAGAAAATCGTTGCCAACATGACCATGGGAAACGACATGTCACCTCTCTTTCCTGATATCCTCAATGTTATGAACGTTCCCATTCTTGAAATCAAGAAAATGGTGTACCTGTACCTTATCAACTATGCGAGAAGCAAGCCTGACATGGCCATGATGGCGATGACCACGTTCATCAAGGTAGTGTCGACATAGCAACGATAGGAAGGAAGTGGTTTCCAACGTAGTGCATTGTGATAGGATGTCGAAGACCCCAACCCACTTATCCGTGCTCTGGCTATTCGTACTATGGGCTATATTCAAGTCGAGAAGATTGTCGATATCCTTGTTGACCCCCTCCGACATTGTCTCAGAGATCGCGATCCTTACGTCCGGAAGACAGCAGCTATTTGTGTTGGCAAGCTCTACATGTATGATAACATCTTGGTCGAGAGCGAGCATTTTATCGACATGTTGAGGGACTTGCTTACCGACGCCAATCCCACGGTATGTTAGGATGGTGGTGGTCACTATTATCTAAAGCGCTGACATTGTATATGAATAGGTCGTTGCCAATGCCGTCGTTGCACTTACAGAGATATCCGAAAGATCCGACAACATTCAGCTCAAATTGAATCATTCGATTGCCAGCAAACTTGCAGCAGCATTGAACGAATGCAACGAGTAGGTATTGCATGAGAATGCATGGAACAGGATGATTAACGCTTAATGATTAGGTGGGGTCAAACATACATCTTGGAAGCGTTGATGTACTATGTGCCACAAGAGCCGGGAGATGCAGAGATGCTTGCTGAACGTATTGCTCCTCGTTTACAACATGCCAATTCAGCCGTCGTATTGACATGCGTCAAAGTGATCATGTATATGATGAATTACATGCGCAACGAAGCCGATGTCAGCGCCTTTTGCCGCAAATTAAGTCCACCACTCGTCACTTTACTCTCGTCAGGCCCTGAAGTTCAATACGTTGCCCTTCGAAATATCTTGCTTGTCATCCAACGACGACCAGAAGTATTGCGCAACGACATGAAGGTGTTCTTTTGCAAGTACAATGACCCGATCTATGTCAAACTCGCTAAGCTTGAAATCATCTTCCGCCTGGCAAATCCACAAAACGTTGATCAAGTATTGAGCGAATTGAAAGAGTAAGTGCTATGGGGATAATTATATGGGTAAAGAGCGTATTCGCTAATAGGGTTCATTATCCATTAGATATGCCGCTGAGGTGGATGTTGATTTTGTACGTAAAGCTGTGCGCTCCATTGGTCGTTTGGCCGTCAAGATTGAGACTGCTGCAGAGCGATGCATTTCAGCGCTCCTTGAATTGATCCAAACCAAGGTGAATTACGTGGTTCAAGAAGCTATCGTTGTTATTCGGGTAAGATTGAGTCATCAACGTGTTGTTGGTCTTCATGCTAAAGGTATCTCTGAATAGGACATTTTCCGCAAATACCCAAATCAATACGAGAGCATCATTGCAACGCTATGTGAGAACCTGGATAATTTGGATGAACCAGAAGCAAAGGCAGCAATGATTTGGATCATTGGACAATACGCTGATCGCATCGAGAACTCGGATGTATTGCTGGATGATTTCCTTTACACCTTTTTGGAGGAGCCTGTAGAGGTAAGGTGCCACCTATTACATAATTAACGTCTACTAATGGTATATGGTACAGGTTCAATTGGCATTACTTACAGCAACCGTGAAGTTGTTCATCAAACGCCCCACTGCTGGTCAGGAGCTAGTGCCCAAGGTGCTCAAGTGGGCTACTGAGGAAGTGGATAATCCTGATTTGCGAGATCGAGGATACATTTATTGGCGATTGCTATCAACGGACCCTGCAGCAGCTAAAGCTATTGTGTTATCCGAAAAGCCTCCCATTTCGACTGAAAGCGACAACATGGACACTGCATTCCTTGATGAATTATTGTTGCATGTCTCCACTCTTGCATCCATATACCACAAGAGCCCAACTACCTTTATTCACCGTTACAAACCTCGTTATCTGATGCCATCTCCTGTTTTACAACGACCATCCTCTTATTCTCAGCCTTTCCCATCTACACCAACAATGGCACAGCAACAACCAGCAGTAACAGCACAACCCCCATTACAACCACAACAGCAACAGCAACCACCGCCACAACAACAACAACTTCCGCCTCAACAGCAACAACTCATTAATTCCGGACCATTGCCAAACGACCTCGGCTACAATAGCCTTGCAGCTAATAGGTATGTATTGAATGGGTGGGTGACTATGTTTCTATGGAGAGCCTATACTTATCGTCTACATGCCGTCTTAGACATTCATTCAATGGTATGAACGCACTTGCCACAGCCAATCCTTATGCCACTGATGTGGTAAACCAGCAGGATGTGCGACCAGCCCAACATGCACCAGGTGGAGTTGATTTACTTCTCGACTTGTAATAGCCATTTTATCATTATTCACACAATGAACATGCACAATGAAATCTTTACAAGTGGAATGGATGGTATACACATAGTAGTTACTGGTGGTATAGGGGAAGGGAAAGAGGGATAAAAAGAGAATGTGTTGTGTGTGCGATGATACAAGGATTATGTGGTAAAGGAAAGAATGATGATGATGCTTGTTTTCTCAGCTTGAAGACCATGCCATCCTCACCTTTCGAATAGCTTGTTGTGATTCCGGACTTGGCGGCATGCATGGATCAATGGATTGCCAATCTGCTGTAGCAAAGTTGCTGGTACGGCCATGTATGCTTTCTTCCAATTTCAATAGCTCGGCGACAAATCCAATGTTGGGTGACATACTCGGTCGTACTTTGATGACATGTTGATAAGCTCTTTTGAGTGACCAATGCTCCGTCATAACCAAATAAGCGAGAATAGCAGCCACAGATCTTGATTTGCCAGCTTTGCAATGGACATAAATTGGCTCGTGATGCTCCTTTGCAGTATCTATAACAAGGATTTGAGATGAGATCGATAGTCATTTTCATTCAACCTTCCCTCTTTCAACTTACCAATAACCTTGACAGCTTCCCGCAATGTTTGTTCCACATTTTCCATCGCAATCGTATCTCGAGCCTTTAATTTGAAATACCTGATCTTATCCTTCAATCCAGGAACATCATCATTGCATTCTTCAGCCATATTGAGGATACGTCGAATCGAATGTGATAGTAATTTGTTGAGCTGTTCCTGATCGGAAATCTCGGGACCGAGAAACAAGAAACCCGGAATGATTTCCGATATGACAAAGCTGCTCGATTCACAAGGTGCTGGTATTGCTGTTGATGATGGCTCATAATCCTTTCTCGATATTTGTTTGTTGGTATTCGTGGTTGTGGCGTTGTTGTTGTTGTCTGTGGGGGCTGAGGTGAAAGCGAGTTTACGTGGCTGTGTAGGAGGTGGCAGCTGATGATGATGGTGTCGACTCGCTTTAACACGATTGTAATGATGTAAACGACTCGTATCCAAGCTGAAAAGACTTGATCGTCGATGAACATTGGTATTTGACCCATCGTTTGGTGCGTCATTGTTGCCATGGTTTGCTCTACTTGTCGTGCGTGCGCTCTTGGATGCCTGCATAAGCGGTGGACCAACCATATAATTGGCCCATGGATCATGCGCCCAAATAGCTTCGAATCCACCTTCAACACCATATACTGCACGTTGATCATTCTTGAGCACCGTCAATAGCATGGCTGCATGATCAGTGATGATACGATCAGCATCATATACAACAATGACATTGCCTCGCCATTTTTCATAGTACTCTTTTCCTTCCTCGGTAGCAATGAAACTTTCTAGTGAAAAGTTGGATACGATTTGTCCACGCTGATATCGCTTCACCAGTAGTGACGGGATACTGACATTGAGCGAGTGTCGAATGTGCGTTCTTTCGTAATCGTCGTAGCGGCGGACGTCAATCAAAAGGGGCGGTGGTGTCGTTGGGTGGTTCTGAAGCATGCCAACCAGTTGTGAAGGCGTTAACATGGGTCCAGGACTTAGACTAGCTTGCTGATTGAAGGCATCGGCGAGTACGTCAGTGGGATGAGTGGCGGTGCTATTCATAAAGAGCGTATCTTGTAAGGAAAGAGGTGTCCACAGTATCAAGAAACAATTGGCCTTTTTGATTGCCAGCTCCCAAAGTGAAACCTCCCATCCACACGCACATACATACATACACACATATATATATATATATATACATTTATATACCTTCCCCCATATCTTACTTAGAGACCTCCCCATTCATTGTTTTATGCTTATAAAAAGATGCAATTCTATGATATTGTTAACATGCATGAGGGTTTCCTTAAGCCATTATTAATCATGATGATGATGATGACGATGATCCACAACAGCACCTATGTTGCTCGAGATATCAGTTGACAAGACTAGCTACAGGAAATCCCCCCCTTCACATTTCTCCAAGGTTGGCCATTATTCTTTGCCAACAAGGTACTCGTCGTTCCTGAATTCTACCTTCATTGTCAACTTTAATCACGTGATTGCTCGTTGCTTCGATACAATCGTGTTACCGCTTTTAGCTATGTTTGGGCTCAATCCTTTCAAGGTATACTCATCAATTGAATAGGATGCTGCTATTATTTACAAGCTAGCTGAATTACCGATATGGCCACCAATGATGGTTACATAGCGATCGGTACCTGATTTCCTAGAGATGGCTATTCGGCTCTGTGTTTTGTGTACAGCTACAGGCAACGAGCTTGCTTGACTTTGAACATTGCATCGTGCTTTCTCTCTCTATAAGCTAACTTTTATCTTTGTTTCCGATGCCGACCAACGTGGTGGAGATCAAGCGTGCAACCAATAATTTGATCAGACGCATCACATGGGATTGTGTAGCCAAGCTGTGTATGTCTTTAGCGGATGACCAACATTGACAAGTATAACACCTGGATACTTTTCATCCTCAAAGTACCTCCTGCCAATTGTTCGAATCATCAGCTCTACATGTTTGTCGAGTTGGACGTGGAAGCGATGAGGATGGTGGATGATCACGAATACCAAATGAAGCATGTTTGTATCACCTCAAGGATCAAAGTCAGTATAGTATTTCCAGAATCCAATTTACGAGTAGTTGATCCATGTACTTTGCTCATAGGAATGGATTAGATGCTCTTGTATAACGATCGACAGGGATATCCAGGATATATATAATAATGCTATACCAGGTATAGCCGATCTTCATCAACGATTATGAAATAAGAAGTTCTATTATTGTAGTTTTTCAAGTAGTACTAATCAATACGCGGGAAATGAGATGGCACGT
The DNA here is from genome assembly GCF_029851405.1 of Lichtheimia ornata. NCBI lineage: Eukaryota > Fungi > Mucoromycota > Mucoromycetes > Mucorales > Lichtheimiaceae > Lichtheimia > Lichtheimia ornata. The sequence continues at coordinate 237,509 of NW_026695370.1, forward strand.
GTACTTTAGCATTTGAGGAATGTGAAACGGTAAGGTGGAAAGTGAGCAAAGCCTATGGATAATGCTGTACTCAATTGTTTCGCAAAGGAAGCTGATGTATACACGTTGCTGGTTGGTATGGGAAAGGAAAAAAGAAAAATAAGGGGGGTGGTTGTCATGTGGATTTCGAGCAATTGATGCTGTCAGGTATGGAAGCTGCAAGCAATTTACTTCCAAAACTGCCAGGACTTTCGCTTGGCGTCTTTCTCTGAATTGATCACCTTTGACTATAATAACCATTAGCATTAGCCATCGCCAGCTAATCGGGTGGTGGATATGAATGATACAATACCTTTTGATCCTTATTCTTTTTGAGGAATCCAAACAGCTTCTTCTTGGGTTGTTCCTTAGAGGCATTAGCAGACGTCTTACCGCTAACCTTCTTTTCCCCATTTGCAACGGGCTTTGAAGGTGCCACCTTCTTTTCTGTAGCAGGTGCATCTTTAGATTTGGGTTCAGCCTTTGCCTTGGGTTCTTCCTTGGTTGATGGCTTATCTTCCTTGGTGGATGATTCCTTGGTTGTTGGCTTGTCTTCCTTAGTGGATGATTCCTTGGCAGATTCCTTAGGCTCTTCCTTCACAGCTGGTGCCTTTGTAACCTCGGGTTCCTTTTCCTTGGATTCCTTCTTTGGTTCTTCCTTAGCCGATGATTCACTCACATCAGCCTTCTCCTCTTTCTTTTCTTCCTTTACAGCAGGTGCCTTGGTGATTTCAGGCTCGGTAGGTTTTTCAGTTACAGGTGCCTTTTCTTCCTTAGTGGATGATGATTCCTTGGTCACTTCAGGCTTATCTTCTTTCTTCTCATCCTTCTTGTCGGCTGAAACCTCATTGGTCACCTTGTCTTCCTTCTTCTCTTCAACAGACTTGGTGGCGTTAGACTGCTGATCCTCCTTGGCTGGTTGCTCCTTTTCCTTAGAAACTTCAGCTGCAGGTGCAGGGACATCTTTTTTGGCGGTCTCGTTAACGACATCGTCTTTCTTCTCATCCTTCTCCTTTTGTGTGTCGTTCACAGTGTTGGTGGTGGTAGGAGCTGTTTGTTTTTCTGATTCGGTGTTGGCGGTGACATTTGCCTTCTCCTCTTGTTTGACAGGTTGCTCCGACGCGTTAGCCTCCTTGGTCTCCTTTTCGGTGCCCGTTGGTTTCATTTCTTCACGCGACGACGATGATGATGGTTTAGAATCCTGTGTCTCGACCTTTGTGTCACCATTAGTTGGTTGTTGCTCCTGACTAGTAACAACGGGTTGCTGTTCTTTGTCGTTTTGTGTGGTAGTCGCGTCGTTGGCAGGCGCGTTGACATTGTTCAAGTTCTCAACCGAAGGTGTGTTACTGTTGCTAGGAGACGCCTTTGTGTTGTTGTTAGCAGTGGTAGCAGCCTTTTTGGCAGCAGCCTTCTTTTGACGATTCTTGCGGTTGGCACTTGAATGCTTCTTAGCCATAGTGGGATAAATGTATGTGAATGTGAAAGAGTAAAAAAAAGTGAAAGAAAAGCGAAAGAGAGAGGAAGCTTAGTTTCTGGCGGGCAAATTTTTTATGGGGGTGTTCAAGGGAAAGAGAAAGAACCCACAACCAAAGCCTTAGATTGATTGTTCAAGTTAAGCGTGGTCAATTACTCTTTTTCACAAGTGCACATTCGGGTCGGCACTAGGGCTTCTCGCCATTTTCGGAATAGCTGGTGTGCCACGAGCAGTAAAATGATTGGGTGTACCCATGTCTGTGCTGCATCAGACGTTTGCCCTTGACAGAAGCACACATCAATTGCCCATCGACAGCAACAAATTTGTTTGGCTTGTTTCTGCAATGCACGTTGCATGTCGTATCCTTCTCCTCCCTCCTTTTTAGCCCAACTTTATCATTATAGCAGGCATCCATAAGCTAATAACTCGCTTAAATATATAGTTTGATGTTGTAAAAACTTGTCACAATCACACACCTCTCATTGTTGTCTCATTTAAGCACATATTGACTACCTTCGCTGTGGTGTGCTGCAGCATGTGATGACTAGTGATTCCCACAACTTTAGTTGCATAAGTGTCTATGATGCATGTGCCCTGATGTTCGGGGATGGTATCAGGCTTGCAGCACCTGTTTGACTTTGCTCACAACAAGCTCCCCTCAACCATCTTGGAATTATGCTGCAGGATGTGAGATCATTCTTTTTGCACAAAACTATAATAATGGGTTAACTGGTTTGGACGCCATAATAACATGCGTTCGCATATGTATGCATCAAATGATCGCCCATGTTACACATGACGCTGCGAGCCACAAGGCCAACTATAGCAATTGAACAACATTGATCGCTTTGCTCATTATTCCATATTACTGCTATACACACCACACGGATTTAATCTACAATCGCATACACACACATTGCACCCATCGTATCGATATGCAGGGTGATCATATGCATACACCATTTCATTCCTTGCTTTGAGTTCAAGGAGAACAAGTAATGGGATACCAATGAAGTCGACGTGAAGATTAACAACATCGTAGTGAGAGAAGAGGAGAGAATGGATGTCGTTGCGTTAAAGATCTCATCCATCTGCTGCATCATTCCCCTATTCCCAATCAGCCCGCGTATTGAAGCTTGTTTGCCCTTCCTTCCAAATTGACCATGAGAACATGATTTCCGAGTGACGTGTGCATATGTGTATATATAAATAATAGCTGTGGGAACGAAAATGGAGAAAAACAAACATACATTTCATATTCACGTCACATTAACACAAAGCTGTATTGCCATAACAAGTCTTAGTCCGTTGACTTTATGTTGTTCACATCCTTCATTCGGATAGCGATCAAAATAGCTGTTGCAGTTACAGCAGCAGCTACCCACCCAGCTCGCTCCAAAGATGTGGCAAGTGCTTGAGCAACCATTTCTTGAATTTCGGGTCGCAAGGATGATACCTTGCCAATGGATGTGCGAATAAACTCAACCAGCTATGTAAATGGAACAATTTGGTGAGTCATGTGCACGGCTCAAAGCAAATCAAGTTGACTGAAATTTACCTCTGCTGCATCAGGGCCTGAAAGTCTATTGGATAAAATCATCTTAAGGCTGCCTTGAACAATAGCAGAGCATGATGCCACACCAACTAAGTAGCCCATGTATCGAGCCATCATGACCATGGACATAGCAGATGCAACCTCTACAAAATGTAGTTTTATGTTTAGAAAAGCAATGTAATACAAGCCATACCACGTCATTTGATCCCATAAAGAGAAAGCCTATTTACCTTCACTTGGCAAATCACTTGCAACGGCTGTATACAATGAAACCAAAAGTGCGCCATACGTGTATCCTTCTGCCAAAACGAACAATCCAGCGACCATCAACGAGGTGATTCGAGTTGCCATCCATTCTGCAACACCTATCAAGCTCAAAGAGTACAATAACGCCGAAAGAAGGAGATGCTTGTAGAATCGGCCACTCGTGTATCCAATGATTTTGCCTGCTGCAAAGCATCCCACTGGTACTGCCACAGCTTCAATCATGACCCAAACACCAGCACCACCTGCAGATGTATGCATTACACCCTACACAACACCGTGTGAGGCATGTACATGCTTATGATGCTTTAACGTACCTGGCAGAATTGTGGAATCATGATCAAAAAGGCTGCCTCGCCTGCACCAGTCAACAAAATGATCAAGCACGAGCCCACGACATTATAGTTGGATCGAGCTACGCGTGACACCAATGGATACTTGGCCCATTTTGCTTGGTAAAGGGTGAACACCACATAAAAGCCAAAGGAGGTAATAGCAGAGCCGATGATGATTGGATCACTCCATGCTCGAATGTTGCCACCCATCAATAATGTCACCGCAAGCAAGATGTTACCACCAGCAAGCATGGCTATACCAGGGAAATCAATCATGCGAAGGCTACGTTGTGATTGACCAGCTACTTTGTAGCTCTTAAGATGGAAGGTGTATACATACAATAAGAGCAACAATGGCACAATGTTAATCTTGAAGCAGTATCGCCAGCCCAAAGTATCAGTAATGAAACCACCCAAAGGTGATCCGAGGGGAAAGCCGATCTAATGCATATCAACGTAGGTATCAGCGTAATTGAAAATCATACATCTTTCGATACCTACGGTCTGCACGGTGCTAATGTAAGAGAGGTAACGATTACGTTGATCAGCTGGTACGACATCATGAATGACGACGTTCCCTAAAAGATTCAATCCACCACCGCCTAAGCCTGCAATGGCTCTGAACACGATCATTTGGGTGAGATCACTAGCATAGCCGCATCCCACAGAGCCAATGAAGAATAATGTCGTCAAGGTCAACAATACCGGTCGTCGTCCAACAATATCAGATAACTTTCCAGCTAGCGATTAAACAAAGTTGGTGATTAAAAATTATGATTCACGCATATACATAAATGCATGTTTATACAATACATACCTATAGGCAATGTGATGAGCGAGCAAAGGGTATAACTGCTTTGGATCCATGCGATCTGGTTTGAGCTATTGTGCGAAAAATTGGTGAGCTCCGCATGTTTGTATCACCAGCATGCTGCCTCATTAGTAAACCAACCTTTCGAAATCAGTGCCAATGCGGCTCATTGCAGTGTAGACAATGGATGTATCCAAGCCAGGGAGACATGAACCGATTGCAAGGCTACAATTTGGATGTGAGTATAATTCGGCCACTTTGACATCAAAGGTAATACCATAAAGTGAGAGTTGCAAGGCTAACGCCTATCCGTTTATCGGTTTCAAAGGGAGATGCAACATTGTCGGTGACCGTGTTGTAAGATCGTGTTGAATGCCGATCACTGGAATCGACCAAAGGGCTATTTTCCTCTGTAGTACTACGCATGACGCTGCATGCAAAGGCAAAGATGAAGGTAAAGAAGCAGAACAAGTGTGGTTTGTAATGTTAAACCAAATTTTTTTTCTTTTCGCCTGCTTTCTCCGCAAACAAAATGCAATGTCGCGGATTTGTAACACAAAGTGGATGACATCGGACACCCAGTCCTTGGTATTTTCACCACGCTATTGAGCCATCTCACAAAAATGATTGCTTCCCTAAATGAACTTGCTCATCCAATTTTCACATATCTCTATCGCTCCATGACATGGGTGTGGTCGTTGAAAACCTAGATACGTTCTTGGCCTATATTATAGCAATCATTGAAAGGGTCTTCATGTGCATTCATTATGTCAAATTTTGAGCCAATCATCGTTACACAGTGCCTGGGAAAGTATGGTTGAGCTTAAAATAAAAAATGTCTTCAGCGGATAAAAGATTGCATGTATGTGAGTGATGGGACAAGATGCAAAGCAGTGGTCGATCATGGTTTCTGCTTTTGTAGATCCAAGCTTGCAGCAGCCGGTTGATTCTCTTTGACATCCAGCTATGCGATGTACACGTCTTACCTTCACAACCTTGTCCCTTAATACCTTGTGAGGCTATTGGATGACACCTAATGGTGGTGATCCAGGTACTAGTATATTGCTAACATGAACACTAGTAATACCACGCTTCTGGGATCCTTGTTAAACACCACGCTTTGAATGATATGTCATCTTTGAACGTCTTTGATGCTGAACACTGGTATGTCCAAGACATGGCTAATGCGTTAATTCTTTTAGAGTGCATGATGAAGTTGTTGTTTACAACCTAAGCGTATCATCATAGGCGTTCATATTCAACATACTATAATCCCATTTCCTGGTATCACATGTCTTGTGCCCTCAAATTGGCTTCTGCTATGGATGCACATTAATGATATTATCCAGAGGTCACATGCTGGTGGCGCTACTGGCTGTTTCAGAATATGTGGAGCAGCGAATCATGCAGCAAATCCTTACGCACCTATCACATCCCTGCATCAGTTCGGCTCTCACAAGCGAATATCGGCACCCAACGATGATGGTGTGCTTATTTCAAGGCACCACATTCACCTTTCGCTACAACAAGCTACGCCACTTGATGCATTGCCATGGCAACAGGGGCCTAGGCAACCAAAATCTTGGGTCAAATTTTCCATCAGTGCTTTACAGGGATTCTAAAGCCGCTGATCATATGCGTAATCAAGATCGGCTTTATGATGTTGCTATTGATGTTGTATTTGCATAGTCGAGCCACCTCGTGGTAATCGTGTATAGATTACTGGTATTTGCAACTTAATAAAATCAGGTATTGTTTGCACATTAATGCATGCCTCAAACGCATGCACGTTCTAAACATGACCCATCATTCATCACATTTCAATGGTGTGTAACTATTTGTGTGCATTGGACGAACATGAATCATCACCTGGATTTAATTGGGCTGTTGTGCGTGCATGGTGATGCTTCAATGCTAATGGCAGGCTGTTGCGGTATAAGCTAGTTATTTTCATTAACGAGCTGACAAGTGATTTAAGGACACGCGTTAAAGATCAGGACCCTGTAATCAAGCTTATCACTCATTCTCAGCGCACGATCTTACATTGACGATCATGTTTACTTACCCCAAATCACTGGCGCTATGGTAACGTGAGCTGCATCACTGAAGCCAACAACAGCAGCAGATAGCAGATTTTGGTGTGCTTAAAGCGTCACCTTTCAATTGGGTTACCGTATTCGGCCTTGAGTAAAGATAGAAAGCTGTAACACTATCAACGTTTCGGAAGCTTCCGTTGCCCATTTTGATGTCACCTTTTCTAAATCTTATGCTCATGTAGTCACTTGTTGCTGCGCACCATCGATAATCTTGACTTTTGACAGATAACATTGCCAGGTCTCATAATGCTTCTTTGAATAATGCAAGATGATGATGATGGCTTGCTGATACAACCTAGTGTTAATGATGCATACCATAATTCCTACAATGGCCTTTGTAGTAGCGATTCATAATGCCCGATGAGCACGACATCTTACGATCAGCGTCGGATGACTGGGTGTAACAAACACCCGGTTCACTTGTAGGTCGTGCGAGTATTACACATGCATTCTCATGTAAAGCATACCTAATACATTGGGATTTTGATCATCATCCACCACTGCTATGTACGTGAAAGCCAATGTATAATAATGTAAATGACCCATGTTATTGAGGTGATCATTGTAATAGACATACACGATAAAACGAGCATTACGCCAAGAGTGAGATGTAAAGAAGGGGAGGAGAAGAGTAGAGTTTGTTTCAGGTACAATGTTGTTGATGATGGTGATTGGCTGACAATATTAAAAGGCGAGACTACTACTTCTGAAGCGTCATCAACATTGGGGTTCCCAATCTCAACTTTCGTTGTGCATACGTGCATGGCCCCTTCACCGAAATATCGAAGAATTCAAAAACATGAACAATGCAGAAGGGAACCACAACACGTACCCATTGTGCAACCTTGACCTTTTTTGTTATGATCACCAGCCGTGTAAAGGAGACGACAGGCGCCACCTCCCGACCCACGGGTTCCGTTGTTACGTTGAGAGTAAACAACAAGTTAGTCCACGTACACCGCAGCATGTACCATGGAGTGTAAAATAATCAAGCATTGCTATAAAACACCTGCTTTTTACCTCGCAACAAAGGTATTTTACTTTCATTCTCGTTTCTTTTATCCCAAGAACTCCTTTACTTCTCACTATGTCGAACCAACGTTTTATCACTTTGCATAAACCACAGGAGCAAGAACAGCCTGTTGGTGAACTTCAGCTATCCTCAAGAGCCTTACGCCCAAGTTTGATCAGTGGAAACACAATGAGCAATATGGGGTATGGTGGAGAAATTGCATACAATCCTGCAACGCTGCCAACAATTCCGGATTTTGACCTTTCATTGTATGATGAAAACTTACAACAACAGCACGCTTTTGGCCAATACAACAACCTTGAGACTGGGATCAACGGCTACCAGCAATGTAGTACCGAAGTTGACATTGTCAACAGCTACTTGCCTTCTCCTTCCATTAGCTATTCAAGCAGCACAACCGAAGACTTGGGTAGTAGCGGGGGTATCGTTAGCACATGGTCTGTGCACAATATAAACTCCATCGTTGGATCCACACCTGGAGCTTCTCAACAACAATACCATCGACATCACCATCAAGCAACGTTTTCAACAAGCGGATCGGCATCAAGTTTCTCGACACCACCATGGTGTACTCCTCTTTCCCCTGTGTCCAATAGCTCCATTGCGGTATGTACAAATTGGGAAGTTCCTGCTTGGATGTTGTGCTCATTCACACCAACCATGATTAAGAATGACTGCATCAGCACATTCAAAGTTATTGGCTACAAATGGAACTTTGACGATAAGCTGCATTACAATGCAATCACTGCCAGGGTCGACCCATTGCTAGATGATCCCAAAAACCTCCCACCAGGACCTTTCTTTGTGGCTCGTAGATACGTACCCAAAAGTCACGGCATAGATGAAATTCGGATCGATTCGAATGATCGAATCATGGTCTATCGTGTCATGGAAGATGGATGGTGCGTTGGTGGAAAATGCTCAGCTCCCCTTGTATGCGGTTATTTTCCCGTTGGATGCCTCTTGATGGAATCACTTTCACAACTTGACAATACGCACCCGCATCTCGCTGATATCTGGCGCCGTTTTTCGGATTGTACACGAAAACCCCCCACTCGCAAAGAATCATTGGTGTGTCTTGCCTGTAACGGTAATTCCGATTTCCAGAGTCGTAAGAGCTTGAACCGCCATCTCCGAACCAGCATAAAGCACAGACCTCGCCATCGTCGAAGGCAATGCAAAGCATGTGGTGAGTGGCTATCTAGGACAGATGCTTTTCGTAGGCATCAACGAAGCCAACATGATGGCACACCACCATAGAGTCAATGACTCTATCGATTGTAAACTTCAATGATCCCGACAGTAGTAGTGCAACATGCTCTTTCCAGTTTTCTTTATCATGAGTGTTTATGCTTTTACGTCACGTCTCTCGCATCACACATGGACTATGAAAGGCGCGCGTTCTTCATTTGTCATTGCTGCTACAAGCGCTTTTGATGTCCTCGTGATGATTGCGATCGACTTTCGGTCTTGTATCGCCGCCCATCGCATCCTTCTCTTTGAAACACGGTCATTGCCCCTTACACACTCCCTGCTGAGCCCATTCTTTTTCAGTAACACTCGCCTCTCATTTTACTATCACACATTCCATTCCCTTGTTCCTATACCATTCCTCTCGTTGTAATCCTCCAAAGTTTTTTATGCTATCACTTTATGCCCATTTCCTTTACTCAATTAAACTATAACACTTACTGTCGGTGTGGCTACTTAAGATGGGACCCTATCAACCATGTGGCGGTAATCTGACAGATGGTGTGGTATGTAATTCTGTCAATTGATGATCCTTATTTGTACATGGCCTTAATAGGAGATTTACTGGATCTGTCAAGTGAACATTTCCATGCATGGTATGTCACATGATGAAGCTGGTATACCACCAATCCTTTAATCTCATGCATGATAGGGTTGTTTTGTTCAATCATCAATGGTACGTTGGCATGGATATAAAGAGAGATATTGTTTCTTTTTTACAACTTGGAAGTATTCTTATGCAAAGTGGCATAACCATTATTGATAACAACAACATCACGCTCCTTGACCTTGACAGCAAAGATGACACCTTGAACGTTGGGATCCTTGTCATCCACCTTCCACATGTATACTTCGAGAGTTTCACCAGGGAAAACAGGGCTAGCGAAACGGCCTTCAATAGACTTGAAGCGAGAGCGATCATTACCACCAAGATGCTTCAGGATGGCGTGACTAGTGATACCATAGGTGCAAAGACCATGTAAAATGGGAGCGGGGAAACCGACCTTGGGAGCCAGCTCCACATCGGCATGAAGAGGGTTGTAATCACTAGTCATCTTGTGTTAGTGCAAATTGCTAAGGTGTGCATAACTATAAGCCCTTACCCCGACAAGCGATACAACAAAGCTTGATTGACAGCAGTAGGAACAACATCAACAACATCAGGCTGGCGTTTGGGAGGAGGATAAGCGGTGGCCTTAGGACCCTTGGGACCCTGTACATAGAAAACATTCGCCATCAATCATCATAATGATCATCATGCAACAGTAATACTTACACCCCAACCACCGTAACCACGAACGAATGACTTTGAAACCATAGTGCAGTACTTGGTGCCATCGTTGCCAACCAAATCCATGGTAGTTTCAATCACCATACCAGAGCCCTTGTCATAGACACCACTGCATGTCTTTTCTAATGAAAAGTCGCCACCATTGGCAGGAAGAGGCTTGAAGACTTGGATGGATTGTTCACCGTGTACGATCTTGTTGGGATCATATGCAGGCATACCAGGAAGAGCTTCACCTTGCGATCGCTCCTTGAACAGGTTCACGTCTCCCCCATTGCCCTTTAGGGGAAGTACCAGAGGATAGAATGGAAGAGGGCCAAAGTTGGGATCTACACTCAATGTCAACCATGATGCTCTCCCATGGGTCGCCATGGAGACACTTACCAAGCTCATACAAGTACTTGAGTTCATTTTCCTTGACACCGACAGCCAAAGCATAGAGAATAAAGTCGCGACGGTTGCAGTTCACCTAATGTATCATTGTATAAGGGAACAAGGAAGATACAGCAAGAATTCGGTATTACCTTGGAAGGAGAGAATTTGTGACCGACAGCCTTATTGACATCCACCTTGAAACCTTCAACTGGCATTGTATATGATAATAGTAAGCGAATAAAAGAAAAGAGATGTAGTGTGGAGAAGGTTGTCTTTATATGCGCTCTCCCCATGTTTCCCGGCGGTAAAATTTATCCTTACTGCTCACTAAGCAGAAATGCTCCCACCAATGGAGGGGTTTTCCCACCCAAAACTGAATTCAGTCATGCAAAATGTGTGTGTGTGTATTGCATCCATGGTATAATCCTTGTACTAGTCTAAAAGCCCATCAACGTTGGTGGTTGCTGCTGCTTTTGTTCTTCAGTAGCCCATCCTCTTCGCCCAGCAGTGGTCGTTGTAGCAGTGGCAGCAGCAGCAGCGGTGGCAGCCGCATATTCCGCTTCATGCTGTTGTCGTAATAACGCTTTATCCTCCATCAATAATGCATTGGCAATCTTGATTGCTTCGTCTTCCTCTTCATCATCATCATCATCATCCTCAACATGATTAGTGATAGGAATAGGCTCCTCTTGTTGTTCATCCTCATCATCACCAACCACATTCAGCTCGTTGACCACAGGATCCTTTTCATCCATCAATTCATATAATAGCATGTAGGGATTCGATTGCTGTACGTAATCAAAAGAACAAGTATCCACCTTTGTGTCTGATATGCGATACCACGTGTCATTGTTGCCATGCCAACATTCCTGTTTCTCCTCATTGCTGCTGGTGCTACTGCTGCAGTGTGCACAGACACATTGATCGACAGTGATCCGCCGCTTGAACGCCACATAATGACCATAGCTGTGACTACCAAAATGAACGATCGTGCTCATCAATCGATATTGTGCAGCATTCTTAATGCTGGTATCGGTATCATTCTTGGTGTCCAAAGATGCTGATGATGAGATAGGCATATTGGGTTGTGTGCTTAATGTGCCATTTGTTGTATATGCTGACAAGTCGAGGTATTCTGGAAATAGAATGCGGCATCCATTCTTGTAGACGGCACCTGATGAATGAAATGCTGATCGTGATAAATGCAAGCATAGGATCTTGGGTGGTTTGGCAAACATGACTTGCTTGCTGGTGAGCCTGCTCACTGTTTTTCGAACCCATTGTTCTCCTTGCCCATCCTCTTCTTCATCCAACTTATTCTCGATACGTCGTGATCGCAAATGTCGTTCGATGATCCGGCATCGTTCTTCAAGAGTCTGTAATCGTCGTTTCCTTTTCCTCTTCTTGTGTATATCAGCAGCTTTCATTTTGGAGATCTCGGCTGATAAATGTCGATGCGTCGATATCAATGAACATCGGCGACATGTTGCGTCTTGTAAATATTCGATGGATGTAAATTGGCTTAGACATTCGTCTAGCGTGGTGGTATACTGTGTTAAGATATTGTCAACAACATCCCTTTTATCCCTTGATTCATTGTTACTTACTGCATGCGGTAACATGAGCTGAATGTTGTTGAAAGAAAAATGCCGTATAGCCTCCTATGTATCCACAATGAATCAATTCGCTGACCAATCACCTTGGTTGATGGATGCTTACCGTATATCCACATTGCATACAAGATAATCGACTCGCCAGCAAGCCAGTGAATGGGGATGAAGGTACTCCTGATGAAGATTTCTTTGTTGATAACAAGCTCTCCATGCCGCTTTTGGATGTAAATAAACGATGGCATTCTGTATCAATAGCACCAGAAAGTAATTGAAAGAATTCTTGAGCATCTTGCTGATCACGGTTGATGATGACATTGTGATGAGTGGTGAGAGCAGTAACGATATCCACCGGCCGAAATGCTGTGCGTCGATCAAGTGGCCTTGACAAGAGTCGGATTGTTTTCAATAACGATTGTGATACAGGCTGTGTTTGTCGCTGTGGATCATTCAAGTATGCATGAAGTCGTGGTAATGAGGACAAAGCCTGTAAAAGAAGACCTGTGAGAACAATGAATGCTAATCATTATGCAGCTGCTGTTACCTGTAATACCGAATTCAAGAAGCATGAGTTGCCGGTGTTCACCAAGCCTGCTGTTATGGCACCATCCTCCTCCTTATTCAAGCCTTCGACACACACAACGCCCTCTTGTGAATCATACGAAGTCGTAATCGTGCCACTCAAGAAAAAAGGAAGCAAATCGAAGCGTAAAAGGCGGTCGAATGTAGCATCAAGCAGCCCACATAATAGGTCGATCAGGTCGTAATAGAAAGAGTAAGACTTGAGAATGGGAATAAGGATCGCCAGTAGACCAATGATAGCTGTCAACAACTGGGCATAGGCATAGACGTCATTCAAGAACAACTGGATGGATTCCAGCGTCATTTGCACAAAAGAGAGCAACGGCAAGTCGAACAAGTGGACGTGTTCAGCAAGTCGCTTATCCAATGAAATACCTGCTGTAGCAAGCACCACCGCCAACACCACCACATGTATCCACCATTAGATCGAGTTGACGTAGATCCATCATGTCTTTACATAATAAATGCCATGTTTACATAAATAGACTAGAGGATCTCAAGATCCAGAACATCAATGTAATGTTGTTTCCTGGGATACCACCTATCAATGTCCCCTTGGATACCACCTCTTGGCGCATATGCGGGTCAAATCTTTTCCTTTTTTCTGCATCCCTTTGTGTATACGTATGCAAGCAATTAACGACGAGTACCCACAAAATAGGATGAAACAATAGCAACAGAGGTGGAACACTTGTACGTGGTAATGCAAATGATTAGAAAGAGAAATGCCGATTTCCCAAAACAGGATCATCAGAATGATGCGTGTGCATATGTCAACAAACGAGAGGTAAAACATCAAGTAGGTCATGTTTCTCAATGGGTAGATGATTTACTCTCTCCCCCAATAGAACAAAGGAGAACGGCGAGTGTTGCTGACAATGGGCTTTATCAGGGAGCATTGCGCGTGTCTCGTCCGCAATGAATCACATTGGGAAAATTCTTGGTGCCAGGAGCTTATTTCGCCGCTGATGATGTCAATTCCAAAGACCACGGGAACACCCTTGGCAATAATTATACAAACAACCATTTTCTTTACTTTTGCCCCCATCTATCGGAACCGATGGCTCATCACTGTCAGCTGCCTCTCGCAAAAAGTGCTCTCACTAGTATTATACCCACTTTTCTTACAACAACACAGCAAGAGGGATGAATGCGTTACACGCTGGCGACTTTTCAGAAAATTAAAAGGCAAATTGCTATCACATACACGAACCGCGGGGTGTAAAGTGTCACAAGCGATATTGGGTGAGTGTGCACGTAAGCTGTGGATGATCCCAAATCACCACTCTGGAGCAACGTTAAAGTAATTTCTACCACGACATGCATTTTGGTACATTTTACATAAGCGGTCTTGGAAGTCGATTGAGTTGTATCAGCGCGCTATTACGAGCTAAATGGCAAAATGAATGTTTCAGACGGAGTAGATCATGAGGATATCAGGGTGTAACTGACGATGATGGATGATAGAACAACGATGACAAAATGGGGTCGTCTAGTGCCTTTGTCCAAAAGCGGTGATCGGGGCCTGCTTATAGTGGCTGGTGGGGTCCCTTGAGTCTTGGCTCGTGGCACAGGGAAAGGTGCCCTAGGTGTGTGACTAACGTTGTCTGCCTATGTTGAGGTGAATTCGCTATTTGATCCAAAGAGAGCGATTTTATCAAAATCATAGCCCCCATCATCCTTCCTTCTCCCCCCAATCCGCTGAACTTCCAATCATACACAACATAGCCCAAGATGACAGCCGATGCCTCTTGGAAAGGAGATGCATCATCCCATTCACACAGAGCACGCGCTCAATACACACACACACACCGCCCAACAAAACTCGTTCTGAAAGGATCCGCTCATTCCTCTCTCTCTTTTTCTTCCTTTCTATCCACATCACTCTTCACTGCTCACCCTTTATTGCCTTTGTTACTATCCCACATCCCGGCCAGCACATACCATCAGCTACAAAATCATACATTGCCCATCAACATCATTGTATTTCCCATCCCTTACTATTATTTATATTATCATAATCTGGTATAACTACAATCCCTTCCTTGAAATTCTGCGCTGTCTTGGTAATGATTTATTCCCGTGTCCTGAAACCAGATCGTCATTATCATACCAGCAGCAGCAGTAGAAGTAACCTGTTAAAGCAGTCTTTTTGGCAGTGACGCTAAGCTCATCGAGAAGCAAACCTGTTTGCTTTGAGCTCGCACCACTATACACGCATATATATATACACATCTCCCGTTTGCATTTGCATTTCCTTATTACATTTCTTCTTCGCAGAATTATATTCTACCACGTTCACAAGGTAAAACTAAAAGCAAACAACATGTGCAATGACGCAAGGTGCTGACACATGCGCATGACAATAATAATAGCAGCACCCTGACATGCCACTGATCAACGGAATCAAATTTGCCTGCAACAGCTGTATCAAGGTAAGAAGCCATTTCCTCGTATACGACATGATGCTGATCTTTGTGCACATGTAGGGCCATCGATCATCCCATTGCAATCATGTCGAACGCCCACTCTTTGAAATTCGACGAAAAGGAAGACCAGTGACCCAATGTACGTATTGCAGAGATCTACGAAAGACCAAACAAGTGCACGTCAAATGTGTGTGCGGTGATCGAAAAGGTGATCTACAATTTCAATTCTTTTATGCTTAATCTGTATCTGACTGGTAAAGTGTGACATGGTTGTTGTCTCTCCTTGTCACTAGTTATCCGGTCGTCGGCCGACGCGTCGCCTTCCTCATCCAAAACAATTTTGAGCAGCAGCAGCAACAACAACAGCTTTAGAAACTTTTCCCCGCCTCAATCGGAGCCACTATTTCTGGAAGCTCGTGGATCAGCAACAACAGTAACAGCAGCAGGTGATTGTCCCACCACAATCACAACAACAAATGTAGCGATGGGTGGTGATATTGGCAGTGAGACGTTACCCACGTCGTCATCTTCATCATTTTCGTGGGCATGGATTAGTCCACAACAACCACCACAACAGCATTTGGGCTTTGTGTTTCAAAAGCCCCACCAAGGCGAGCAATCTGTCAATGATTACACGATCACGCCCAGCACAAGCACAACAATGACCACACGCCCATTTCGTCAAATATCACCTGCTCCTGCTGTTCCATCAGCAACTACACCATTACCCAGCACAATAATATCGACCACGGCTTTTGATCATAATCAACCACAACAACCTTTTGCACCAACACCTACAGCAAGTACAGGTCTTGTGAGTACCACCACAACGGTTACCCCACCACCACCACCACCACCACCACCTCCAACCACTGATGAGAATGATCCAATGGTACAACAGCTTCTCAACAGCCTGATAGCACGACCATCTAATCAGGATACAACCACTATTGCTGCAACTCCCACCACATCATTTTCACCACCACCCCCATCAATGTATCAGCATCAATCAATGATGCCACAACAACATACACCACCGCCACCGCCACCACCACCTGCTACATCCATGTGTCGTGGTGGATGTTGTTCATGTCCGCCTACTGATACTAGCATGGCACAAGGTGAATCGGTTGTGATCACCATCACCCCACTCCCGAAACAGCAAGGTGGAGGACAACAAGATCACACGACGGCAACAACCATGACGCGTGTGGTAACATGCTATTGTGGCCCATCCTGCATTTGCCCTGATTGCCTGGTGCATCCTGGTAACTCCTTCTTAGCCAATATGGATCCATACGCTGGGCTGATGAATCCACATCAGTCATCATCCTCATCTTCGTGTGGCTCCGATGATGATTGACTCGTGCTTCCCCATTACAACAACAACATTACATCTTGGTGACCTATGCTCTTCATCATTCTTAAAAGCGCTCAGGCGTAATCCAAGCATACCTACTCCCCTACACTCATTCTATAAGACGTTCGCGTATGTATATACAAATCCCGTCATCATCAACTTTTTACCACAGCCGATCTTTATGTACACATGCAACAATTATTATGCTATGGACAATATAATGTGATTTGGTCGAAATAGAACATGCTTCTTTTTTCCTATCATGAGATTGACACATTTGTGAGTTGTACAAAAGAGGAATTATGATGCTTCCCTTTCTGTTACATAACAGGACTTTTTTTTTACCCATTTTGTGTTGATAGCTGCAGTGTGAAGGTTTCGGGGTGAAAAAAGGTACAAATAATCAACGTCATTTGCATTGTGTGCATGAGATGGTGTATCATCGTTTGGGTGGTGGTGTTGCTTCCTATACATAAAAACAGCGGTTTTGTGTGTATATGTATGTATGCATGCGCCTCTTTTGTCCTCGTGGAAAATGGTCATTCTCTCCCTTTCACTCACTACTCCTCTCATATTGCGAATGCATATGCATGGATGATGGGGGAGAGTGTGCAGAAATAGCATGCTTGGCAAATGATCGACATCAAAGATTCTCCCATGATGATGATGTTCTTGTTGTTGTTGCATAGGAGGATCTATGGCTGATGCAACAGCCTATTACATAGTGGCAATGGTTATACGTGCTCCTCATATGTGTATGTGTATCATCTCTGAAACACTCATTAGCTGTTATGGATATAGCTGTCGTGTGATGGGCTACAAAGGAGATCCAACCCTGGCAAAATGTATGCTGCCATAAACTTGTTTTATTGTTTCTTTTGTAAAGCTCCTTCGAATGATGAGTTGGGGAAGATTATTTAACACCGCGTTGAACCACAGTCAATAGCTGCAGCCTAAATGAGCCAAGAAGGCGTTGTGCATGATTGTGCAGAAGGAGTAGGAGGAGGAGGATGAGGAGGAGAAGGTAGAATGAGAAGAGTGATAATGGCAAACGAAGAGAGGCGTGCGTGTTGTATCCAAGGCAATGGATATTCGGGCCGATGGGCGATGATATTGGATTGAATTGACATGAGCGAAAAGGTTGTTGCTGTTGTAAATAGCTTGTGCAACGCTGCACAATATCGCGCTTTAATTGAACAAGTTGGATTAGTACCATCAGCAACACATGAAAGCGATTACCGACGAGCGGCCGTGCAGGGTTGTCTAGCGTGTGCTTTGTGTATCACACAATCGTAATAATAACTTTGGCGAGTCCAGACACACTCGCACACAACTTCTTCTTTGTATCCCTTTTATTCTTCTATCACTCTTATATGCCCGCTTTGGGCTGTATTTTGCTTCCTTGCTTTGTACCTGTTTCTTATTAATATTGTCATTAATCCTTTCTTATCCACTCCTTTCTCTCTCTTTCTCTCTCATTCTTCATGGCCGGCTTGGAAACGGTCTATGCCATTCACCACTTTGAGGCCGAAAACCCAGATGAAATTGCATTCGCAGTTGGTGAGCCCATCATTGTCCTCGAAAAAGACGATGGCTACAACGACGGTTGGTGGCAGGTTCGTCTACTCTATTAAAAAAGGCGCGACATTCGCGTGTATTGACCTCTTCCTCTAATGACAGGGACGCAATGTCAAAGGCGAGATCGGCTTGTTCCCCATGAACTATACTTCGCCACAACAGCCCAAAAAGTCACGATCACCATCAATCGATGATAGCATGAACAAGCTACAACTTTCACCCTCTATCAACAATAACATCCTCCATCAACAACAGCTTCCAACACCTTCGACATCCGCCTCAACAACGCGCCGATCACCCGATCTTCGTAACAACTCAATCTCCTCAATCGCTTCTTCAAAGTCTCAACAACAACAAAAGCAACATCAACATGCTGGCTCATCACCATCACGACCGTTGACTCTTTCAAAGAATGTACACAAGCTATTGGCAACCGCGTTAGCACTTCCCGAACTTAAATCAACATTGCCGGAAGATTGGACTGTGGATCAAGTGGCTGTGTGGATGGATGCTATGGGCTTCGACGCTGTTGCTGATAATTTCAAAGGTAAGTTTGTTTACCCAAGAGAAATGTCCTCATCATTGCTCATACTTCATGGCACTTTTAGCACAAGAAATCACTGGTGATATCTTATTGGAACTTACATTGGATTCCCTAAAGGAGTTGGAGATCAATACATTTGGCAAACGATTCAAGATCCATAGTGCTATCAATGCCTTACGAGAACATTGCAAGCAGGCTTCTTGCGAGGTATATAGTATAAAGTATGTTGGGGTTTCGTTTCCATGGCAATTGACGCATTGTTGTATAGGATCGTGCAACCACTACTACCACTCCCGATGATACTCGATCAAATGATGACACCACCACGTCCCGCTCACTTTCCTCACCACAAATTGCTGCAAGTGATTATGCATCATCCACAACATCCGACGAGTATCCTCAAGCTGCACGACTTTATACCATGGATTCTATCCCTTCAACAACACCACCAATACATCAACATCATCATCATCATCATCATCCACTGCGTGGACCAGCAGCTTATCGACATAGTGAGGAGAGCATCAGGAGCAATCACAGCATTCGACCTATGGAACAACAAGGTTTAACCCGCAGCCAATCGATGCTAAAGCAACAACCGCAACATCCAAGTCACCGACAACCGCCAAATGTAGAGCTGAGTACAAGATCAGCAGGACGCAATCCATCGGTAGGACATGTATGGATGGGCATATGCATTGCAGCTATCATGCCTAACAATTGGTCTTTAGGAAAATCACTCATCATTACCACCACCAGCATCATCATCATCATCATCAACGAGACCGTAAGTAATATGTGGATGGCTGACACCGAGATTGAGGAATGCTAAATGATATCTGTGTGGTATACAGGATGGTGCGTAATTCGTTTTCTCCTACATCCAAACCTCAGAATGTCGTACCTGTCGCAAGTCGGGCTTCTATGGATAGTCTACTTCAACGCTCTACACAATTGGATGTCGTGCCCGACATGGAGGGCTGGTTGCATAAGCAAGGCGACAAGTATAAAACGTGGAATAGGCGGTGGTTTGTGCTCAAGGGTCCCAATCTATTTTATTTCAAGAGTCCAAAGGTAAAGGGAAAGTGTTTGGATGTTATCATAGGATCGGTGTTCATGGGTTTATGTAGGATGTGAGGATGAAAGGGATCATCAATTTGCGAGGGTACAAAATCATCAATGATGAGACGATCTATGCTGGCAAATACTGCTTCAAGGTGCAACATGATCGAGAACGCACATTTTATTTCTACACCGAATCCCAACGCACAATGAAGTCATGGATGAATGCATTGATGAAGGCAACTATTGCCAGGGACTATGCAGGTAAAGAAAGGGGGTCTTTATACGTGAAGTTACGATGCTGATTTTTCGACAGCTCCCGTTTTATCATCAAGTACAGTACCCACGGTGTCATTAGATATGGCACGCCGCATGAAACCTCGTCCACCTTCAATGATATTGTACAAGAAAGATGAATTCAAAGGACAAGAGCAGCTATCTCCTATCATGGATGACTCCCCGATCAGCCCTTATGCACAACAAACGCGAGAATCAGGCATCACCGATTATGATGATGAACCACATTATCGACCGGATAACAACGAGAAGAGCGAGAAGCGACAATCACCACGTGTTTCTTCGGATGATCAGGAACCCGAATCTTTCAAATCACCATCAGCTGCTTCTTTGGATGATTCTGGATTTCAAAGTGGACCCATCTCCTCTATACTCAGCCCACCCCACAGCAGTAGTACCAGCAGTAACAGCACATCAAACACCACTACCATTCACCATCGATACCATGTTGGCAGCTCTGATGAGGATTTGATTGATCCACAGCATACCAGCATGCTCACAACAAGTCGCCCAGGAGGTCTTAAACGGTTAACTGAAGAGAGTCATTTGAGCGTCAACGCATCTATTTGGAGCACAACCGATTACATTGACTGGTTGCAGCAAAATGTGGATCGTAAAGTGACAAGTCTTAGCGATTTGCGTACGGGCGACATCTTGATTGAGCTATTGGAAAACTTGAGTGGCAAAGATGTACGACGACCACCCAGTACTGCCAATTCCCCTGCCAACATGCAGATGCTGGATAATATTGTTGCTGCATTCAAATTTATGGGTCGTGAAGGTGTTGAAGTGGATGGACGATATACCATTAAAGGTAAACTTGGTGATTGAGATGTATGCATACGGTATTCTTATTAAGTTCGATCTATAGATGTGTTTGGAGCAAACGAGTCAAAGATTAAGGAAATGCTGGATGCCATCAAGACATGGTCAGACACCTCTCACAATGACAAGAAAGCAAGTGGAGGAACTTTTGGAGAAGGCAATTTCAAGGGATTGGATCAAGACACAACATTGTCTTCCTTTGCCTAAATGATATCACAACACAACACATTCACCTATACTTATTCTTTACCTGCTACCTGCTACAATATTTTATCAACCACTCGACGTTCATTTATATTAGCTTCTTTGTCTTTGCATGCTTGCACAATCATACATGTTTTTAATACACCATTTGTCATTATCATGTTGTAACAACATCATACCCATTTGGTTTACTTTTCCATCGTAGCGTTGCATGTTTAGAAGCGGTTCGATCGAAGCACAATACCCACAAGTTGATGTCTATAGTATCTGAGTTGAACAACTTGTCGGACAAAGGCAACCCCTGGTTCTAGAAGAAATAATGGGGGAATTTGGTGGATATTTAGTCCGATTCTATTCTTCCAAGAATCGGATGCCCACACCTGCTTCCAGCGATTAAGCAACGGGAGAGTTCGCTAACACTGATAGCCGTTTGGCAATGAACAGGGTTTGATAGTAGCCTCTCGAAATTACTACAATAAGAGTGTACATAAAGAAAATGAAAACAGCATGTGGAGCATGCTTGCCATCCATGCCTAAACAAACGACATGGTTGATGTATAAGAAAGGGCCTAATTCTATTGGTGGAGAAATGCATGATTGATTCTTCCCCTGCCTGCTGCCGATAATAATAAGATCCGCGTATGATAGCTTATATGGATTGGTCCGTTCTTATACAAGTTGGAAACTATCATAGGCAAGCATGGTAGGCTCATGTGCTCGTGAAGCATTGTATCACAATCCACTCTTCCTTGAAGATAATGAATTAAGCTTACAATGAACCAAGCTTTTATAGCAAGCATTATGTTAGGCAACATCACTCTCGAATTTATTATCTTGCAATACACTCGTTTGAGGATCTCCCCTGCTTTTCGTCTATCAATACGTGAACTATGAAGCTTTACTGAGGTCATAAAATGTTGTTGCAAAAGAATAAAAGCATGGCGATACGACGATGTAATGATTCATTTCACTTTGCGACCTTCTATTTCTGTTCCCTCTTTCAAACTAGAAACCAACCAAGTGATCCACATCTTGCCCATAAGAGCTCATACTATGGTACCCCGAATATCATGTTCAATCCAATTTTCATTCCATGAAAAGGTCGAAGAATAGCAAATGGTAGTGTAGGTGTCTATAGTAAATATGATAAAGGAACAGTATTGCAAAGATACGAGGGGTGAATCACATAGAGGCCACAGGGATAAGGGTGTCATTGCATTCTTGGTTGCTGCCGTCATAAACGTCGTTTGTTCCATGATCCAAAACCCGTCGCTGCATAATATGACTTGAGTATTCGAATGCCATCCATGGCTGCAAAACACCATTCGTCAAAGATACAAGCCCTTTTGCCAATTCCATCCAATTCACCATCATCCTTACCCGTATCCACGCGATATGATCCATCCTTCCTGCTGACGACGCGTCAAGTAACCAAAGCAACATTCCAGGATATCTCATCACTGCACTTGATTGCATCCATCCATCAAATCCAACATGTTGGTTGAAAAGAGCCATGTGATCGCTGATGGTATGCTTGCTTTTTGATCCGGGTGTTGGTGTATCTCTTGTCTTGGTCGTTTTCTATCCGCAGCTCAACCAGGTGAGGATTGCTGGTATTGCAGCGTGCTTGATAGCTGATATGGTATCATCCATTGGAATCCGTATGTACCCAAGCAAGTTGTTACACGTAAATAAAGTTGCTTCTATACAATGGCTATCTGCTGTTCATGTAGAAAAAGGCTGCAAGGCGGTGCTGCATGCAAAGAACGTTGTTCGAGACAATGAAATAAAGACCTTCCTAGTAGCAGCTGCTGTTACGTTTGGTCGTGGCAGAGGTGTGCAAGAGAACGCGTGCTGTAGTAAAATGACAGGGTTGCGAATGCTGTTTGACACAATGCAGTAAAGAGCTTGCTAATGGCAGCCGCTGTTACGATTGATTGTGACAGAGGAATGTGAAAGATAGTGTGTAGTGTCAAGGAAGTCGCGCGTCGTAGTGGGGTGTACACGCCATGAACTTGCCATTCAGTTAAAGACAATCAGATCAGGGCAACTGTAGGATTGACATGATGGGTTGAAGCACGACAATCGTTTGCAGATGGTGGTCGTATACTTGAATGGGGCCAACAGATGAGAATGGGAGGAAGAGGGAACAAGGTGGTAGTGGAAGAAGTAGAAATTAAAATAGGCTGAACTGAAGTTGAATGCCATTTCTTTGTTTGAGCGTAACTCAACCAAATCCACTCGAATCAAGAAAGCTGAAGGATGGCGATGATGGGCTGGATCAGGACAATCGTTCACATGCATTGGATTGGGCAACAAAGGTGAATGGGAGGAATGGGTTATTAGCTGGTAGTTTATGAATAGTGTCAAGAATCATGCATTGCTCTTTCGAGTTGCATGATAAGCTGGGTTACACAAACACGCACCTCTGCATCTTAGGCTCTGTCAGGGTCGAGTTACTTCACAATGAACAAAGACCACTTCTCATATAGCATCACGCTTACAAACATAAAGGCGCCTGCATCTCCAAACTTTGCAATGAAACGTGGGGTTTTGAATAGAGCAATGGGCTCGGCTTGGCCAACAGCACCTTGTGTGAAAGTTTCGCGTTCAATGTCGCAAACAGCCCAAAAAATATTTTTTGGTCGTCGTCGTCGAAGAGGTCGACCTCCAGATCCAGTTTGGCTAGTAGCGACATTGCGAAATCTGGGATTGGCAAGCTTGATCGTGAAACTTTCACACAAGGTGCTGTTGGCCAAGCCGAACCCATTGCTGTAATAAAAACCCCACGTTTCATTGTAAAGTTTGGAGATACAGGCACCTTTATGTTTGTAAGTGTGATGCTATATGAAGAGTGGTCTTTGTTCATTGTCAAGTAGGTGGATCCTGGCAGAGCAAAAGATGCATAGGGTCGTGTTGTGTAACACAGCTACGTTTGCATGAATGAAAGGGTCAATGTATAATTACTTTATGGATCATCTAGGAACAGGCATGTATTGCTAGCTAACGGCCACTTTTATCCAGTCATCATTGTTCCGAGATCCACTGCATGGGAACGATGCCCCTGCTCTAGACATTCATTTCCATGATTAAAGTAGGTTGATACGAGCTGATTTGACTGAGCTGCGGTCAAAGAGAGATTACATCACTCTGCACATAAAGCACGCTCGATGTAGCTCAACCGATGTAATCTTGTGTGAGCGTAACTCAACCAAATCAGTTCAGATCAACCTACTTTAATCATGGAAATGATTGTCTAGAGCAGGAGCATCGTCCACCTACAATAGAATGCACAAAAGTTGGGAATGCACAAAAGTGGCTATTAGCTGCCAATGTATGACATGAAAATGAGGGTTGTGTACCTGTCATGCATTGTCCCTGAAGTCCTGACTTTTTAGCTGAGTTACCCAAAGAGGTCCTTCTGCATCTTTTGCTCTGCCAGGGTCCACCTACTTGACAATGAACAAAGACCACTCTTCATATAGCATCACGCTTACAAACATAAAGGTGCCTGTATCTCCAAACTTTACAATCAAACATGGGGTTTTTATTAGAGCAATGTGTTCGGCTTGGCCAACAGCACCTTGTGTGAAAGTTTCACGATCAAGCTTGCCAATCCCAGATTTCGCAATGTCGCCACCAGCCAAACAGGATCTGGAGGTCGACCTCTTCGACGACGACGACCAAAAAAATATTTTTTGGGCTGTTTGCGACATTGAACGCGAAACTTTCACACAAGGTGCTGTTGG